>NC_134826.1:139823113-140014400 GCF_004210375.1 Tachypleus tridentatus
ATTTCATTTATATTCGACATTATTTTATAAAAATGTGGCATCCATATATTTTTTTTCACTTACCTTTTAACTGTTCAACATCCATTTCTTTATTCTTCATTCCTTGGTATGTTCACGAGATCCCAGTCTTCATTTATTTTTTTTACAAAGCATTTCATTTTCAAATTTCCATCTTGCATTTCCTTACTCACTGCTTGACATCCAAACCTAATATTCATCGTCTTGCTAACTATTTCACAAACAAATCTCTTTCTTCATCTTCCATATATCTAATATCTTAATTTCTCTGGTACGTTGTATAACCCACCACTTCCCGCCCACGTCTCTACATTTGTTAATTTTGGTACTTGAATTTAATAGACTTATTTGCCAAAATTTTTTTAAAATCTTACATTCATATATTTATTTTTCACGTACCTTTTAACTGTTCGACATCCATATCTTTATTCTTCATTTTCTTGCTGTGTATATGAGATCACAATCTTCATTGATTTTTCTTACTAAGTATTTAATTTTCAAATCTCCATCTTCCATTATCTTACCCACTGCTTGACATCCAGAACCATATTATTCATCGTGTTGCTAACTATTTCACAAACAAATTTCTCTTCTTCTCCTTCTATATATGTTGTATTCAAATCTTTCTTCCACGTTGTATAACCCACCACTTCCCGCCCACATCTCTATTCTTGTTAGTCTTCTTATTTCAATTTCACAAATATACACGACATAATTTTATAAAAATCCGGCATCCATATACTTATTTTTTGCGTACCTTTAAACTGTTCGACATCCAAATCTTTATTCTTCATTCCATTGGTATGTACATGAGATCCCAATCTTCATTCATTCTTTTTCGTAAGTATTTAATTTTCAAATCTCCATCTTGCATTATTTTAACCACCTCTTGACATCCAAGACCCAATTCTTCATTTCCTTGCTAATTATTTCACAAACAAATTTCTTTCTTCTTCTTCTATATATCTTATATTCAAATCTTTATTCCACGGTTTATAACCCACCACTTCCCGCCCACATCTTTATTCTTGTTAGTCTTCTTATTTCAATTTCACAGATATACATTATTTTACTCATCCCTTGATATCCAGGAGCTTCCTCTTCATCGTCTTCTTAACTATTTCACAAACAAATCTTTCTCCTTCTTCTGTATATCTAATGTCGAAAGCTCTGTTCTTCCTTGTATAACTCACCACTTTCCTCCCACTTCTTCATTCTTGTCAATTTTGCTTCTTGAATTTCATATATATTCGACATAATTTTAGAAAAATCTGGCATCCATATATTTTTTTTCACTTACCTTTTAACTGTTCGACATCCATATCTTTATCCTTCATTCCCTTCCTATGTATATAAGATCCCAATCTTCATTCATTGTTTTCACTAAATATTTATTTTTCAAATGTCCATTTCCATAATCTTATCCACTGCTTGACATACAGGACCCTATTTTTCATCGTATTGCTAACTATTTCACAAACAAATTTTTCTTCTTCTATGTATCTAATATCGAAACCTCTGTTCTTCGTTGTATAACCCACATCTTCCCGCCCACTTCTTTATTTTTGTTAGTTTTACTAACTGAATTTCATTTATATTCGACATTATTTTATAAAAATGTGGCATTCATATATTTTTTTTTTCACATACCTTTTAACTCTTCAACATCCATTTCTTTATTCTTCATTCCCTTGGTATGTTCACGAGATCCCAGTCTTCATTTATTCTTTTTACAAAGCATTTCATTTTCGAATTTCCATCTTGCATTACCTTACCCACTGCTTGACATCCAAAACCTAATATTCATCGTCTTGCTAACTATTTCACAAACAAATCTCTTTCTTCATCTTCCATATATCTAATATCTTAATTTCTCTGGTACGTTGTATAACCCACCACTTCCCGCCCACGTCTCTACACTTGTTAATTTTGGTACTTGAATTTAATAGACTTATTTGCCAAAATTTTTTTAAAATCTTACATTCATATATTTATTTTTTTTGCGTACCTTTTAACTGTTCGACATCCATATCTTTATTCTTCATTTTCTTGCTGTGTATATGAGATCACAATCTTCATTGATTTTTCTTACTAAGTATTTAATTTTCAAATCTCCATCTTCCATTATCTTACCCACTGCTTGACATCCAGAACCATATTATTCATCGTGTTGCTAACTATTTCACAAACAAATTTCTCTTCTTCTCCTTCTATATATGTTGTATTCAAATCTTTCTTCCACGTTGTATAACCCACCACTTCCCGCCCACATCTCTATTCTTGTTAGTCTTCTTATTTCAATTTCACAAATATACACGACATAATTTTATAAAAATCCGGCATCCATATACTTATTTTTCACGTACCTTTAAACTGTTCGACATCCAAATCTTTATTCTTCATTCCATTGGTATGTACATGAGATCCCAATCTTCATTCATTCTTTTTTCGTAAGTATTTAATTTTCAAATCTCCATCTTGCATTATTTTAACCACCTCTTGACATCCAAGACCCAATTCTTCATTTCCTTGCTAATTATTTCACAAACAAATTTCTCTTCTTCTTCTTCTATATATCTTATATTCAAATCTTTATTCCACGGTTTATAACCCACCACTTCCCGCCCACATCTTTATTCTTGTTAGTCTTCTTATTTCAATTTCACAGATATACATTATTTTACTCATCCCTTGATATCCAGGAGCTTCCTCTTCATCGTCTTCTTAACTATTTCACAAACAAATCTTTCTCCTTCTTCTGTATATCTAATGTCGAAAGCTCTGTTCTTCCTTGTATAACCCACCACTTCCCTCCCACTTCTTCATTCTTGTCAATTTTGCTTCTTGAATTTCATATATATTCGACATAATTTTAGAAAAATCTGGCATCCATATATTTTTTTTCACTTACCTTTTAACTGTTCGACATCCATATCTTTATCCTTCATTCCCTTCCTATGTATATAAGATCCCAATCTTCATTCATTGTTTTCACTAAATATTTATTTTTCAAATGTCCACTTCCATAATCTTATCCACTGCTTGACATACAGGACCCTATTTTTCATCGTATTGCTAACTATTTCACAAACAAATTTTTCTTCTTCTTCTATGTATCTAATATCGAAACCTCTGTTCTTCGTTGTATAACCCACATCTTCCCGCCCACTTCTTTATTTTTTTAGTTTTGCTAATTGAATTTCATTTATATTCGACATTATTTTATAAAAATGTGGCATTCATATATTTTTTTCACATACCTTTAACTCTTCAACATCCATTTCTTTATTCTTCATTCCCTTGGTATGTTCACGAGATCCCAGTCTTCATTTATTTTTTTACAAAGCATTTCATTTTCGAATTTCCATCTTGCATTACCTTACCCACTGCTTGACATCCAAAACCTAATATTCATCGTCTTGCTAACTATTTCACAAACAAATCTCTCTTCTTCATCTTCCATATATCTAATATCTTAATTTCTCTGGTACGTTGTATAACCCACCACTTCCCGCCCACGTCTCTACACTTGTTAATTTTGGTACTTGAATTTAATAGACTTATTTGCCAAAATTTTTTTAAAATCTTACATTCATATATTTATTTTTCACGTACCTTTTAACTGTTCGACATCCATATCTTTATTCTTCATTTTCTTGCTGTGTATATGAGATCACAATCTTCATTGATTTTTCTTACTAAGTATTTAATTTTCAAATCTCCATCTTCCATTATCTTACCCACTGCTTGACATCCAGAACCATATTATTCATCGTGTTGCTAACTATTTCACAAACAAATTTCTCTTCTTCTCCTTCTATATATGTTGTATTCAAATCTTTCTTCCACGTTGTATAACCCACCACTTCCCGCCCACATCTCTATTCTTGTTAGTCTTCTTATTTCAATTTCACAAATATACACGACATAATTTTATAAAATCCGGCATCCATATACTTATTTTTTGCGTACCTTTAAACTGTTCGACATCCAAATCTTTATTCTTCATTCCATTGGTATGTACATGAGATCCCAATCTTCATTCATTGTTTTTCGTAAGTATTTAATTTTCAAATCTCCATCTTGCATTATTTTAACCACCTCTTGACATCCAAGACCCAATTCTTCATTTCCTTGCTAATTATTTCACAAACAAATTTCTTTCTTCTTCTTCTATATATCTTATATTCAAATCTTTATTCCACGGTTTATAACCCACCACTTCCCGCCCACATCTTTATTCTTGTTAGTCTTCTTATTTCAATTTCACAGATATACATTATTTTACTCATCCCTTGATATCCAGGAGCTTCCTCTTCATCGTCTTCTTAACTATTTCACAAACAAATCTTTCTCCTTCTTCTGTATATCTAATGTCGAAAGCTCTGTTCTTCCTTGTATAACCCACCACTTCCTCCCACTTCTTCATTCTTGTCAATTTTGCTTCTTGAATTTCATATATATTCGACATAATTTTAGAAAAATCTGGCATCCATATATTTTTTTTCACTTACCTTTTAACTGTTCCACATCCATATCTTTATCCTTCATTCCCTTCCTATGTATATAAGATCCCAATCTTCATTCATTGTTTTCACTAAATATTTATTTTTCAAACGTCCAATTTCCATAATCTTATCCACTGCTTGACATACAGGACCCTATTTTTCATCGTATTGCTAACTATTTCACAAACAAATTTTTCTTCTTCTATGTATCTAATATCGAAACCTCTGTTCTTCGTTGTATAACCCACATCTTCCCGCCCACTTCTTTATTTTTTTGTTAGTTTTGCTAATTGAATTTCATTTATATTCGACATTATTTTATAAAATGTGGCATTCATATATTTGTTTTTCACATACCTTTTAACTCTTCAACATCCATTTCTTTATTCTTCATTCCCTTGGTATGTTCACGAGATCCCAGTCTTCATTTATTCTTTTACAAAGCATTTCATTTTCAATTTCCATCTTGCATTACCTTACCCACTGCTTGACATCCAAAACCTAATATTCATCGTCTTGCTAACTATTTCACAAACAAATCTCTCTTCTTCATCTTCCATATATCTAATATCTTAATTTCTCTGGTACGTTGTATAACCCACCACTTCCCGCCCACGTCTCTACACTTGTTAATTTTGGTACTTGAATTTAATAGACTTATTTGCCAAAATTTTTTTAAAATCTTACATTCATATATTTATTTTTCACGTACCTTTTAACTGTTCGACATCCATATCTTTATTCTTCATTTTCTTGCTGTGTATATGAGATCACAATCTTCATTGATTTTTCTTACTAAGTATTTAATTTTCAAATCTCCATCTTCCATTATCTTACCCACTGCTTGACATCCAGAACCATATTATTCATCGTGTTGCTAACTATTTCACAAACAAATTTCTTCTTCTTCTCCTTCTATATATGTTGCATTCAAATCTTTCATCCACGTTGTATAACCCACCACTTCCCGCCCACATCTCTATTCTTGTTAGTCTTCTTATTTCAATTTCACAAATATACACGACATAATTTTATAAAAATCCGGCATCCATATACTTATTTTTCACGTACCTTTAAACTGTTCGACATCCAAATCTTTATTCTTCATTCCATTGGTATGTACATGAGATCCCAATCTTCATTCATTCTTTTTTCGTAAGTATTTAATTTTCAAATCTCCATCTTGCATTATTTTAACCACCTCTTGACATCCAAGACCCAATTCTTCATTTCCTTGCTAATTATTTCACAAACAAATTTCTCTTCTTCTTCTTCTATATATCTTATATTCAAATCTTTATTCCACGGTTTATAACCCACCACTTCCCGCCCACATCTTTATTCTTGTTAGTCTTCTTATTTCAATTTCACAGATATACATTATTTTACTCATCCCTTGATATCCAGGAGCTTCCTCTTCATCGTCTTCTTAACTATTTCACAAACAAATCTTTCTCCTTCTTCTGTATATCTAATGTCGAAAGCTCTGTTCTTCCTTGTATAACCCACCACTTCCCTCCCACTTCTTCATTCTTGTCAATTTTGCTTCTTGAATTTCATATATATTCGACATAATTTTAGAAAAATCTGGCATCCATATATTTTTTTTTCACTTACCTTTTAACTGTTCGACATCCATATCTTTATCCTTCATTCCCTTCCTATGTATATAAGATCCCAATCTTCATTCATTGTTTTCACTAAATATTTATTTTTCAAATGTCCACTTTCCATAATCTTATCCACTGCTTGACATACAAGACCCTATTTTTCATCGTATTGCTAACTATTTCACAAACAAATTTTTCTTCTTCTATGTATCTAATATCGAAACCTCTGTTCTTCGTTGTATAACCCACATCTTCCCGCCCACTTCTTTATTTTTGTTAGTTTTGCTTTGAATTTCATTTATATTCGACATTATATAAAATGTGGCATATATATTTGTTTTTCACATACCTTTTAACTCTTCAACATCCATTTCTTTATTCTTCATTCCTTGGTATGTTCACGAGATCCCAGTCTTCATTTATTCTTTTACAAAGCATTTCATTTTCGTTTCCATCTTGCATTACCTTACCCTGCTTGACATCACCTAATATTCATCGTCTTGCTAACTATTTCACAAACAAATCTCTCTTCTTCATCTTCCATATATCTAATATCTTAATTTCTCTGGTACGTTGTATAACCCACCACTTCCCGCCCACGTCTCTACACTTGTTAATTTTGGTACTTGAATTTAATAGACTTATTTGCCAAAATTTTTTTAAAATCTTACAATCATATATTTATTTTTCACGTACTTTTTAACTGTTCGACATCCATATCTTTATTCTTCATTTTCTTGCTGTGTATATGAGATCACAATCTTCATTGATTTTTCTTACTAAGTATTTAATTTTCAAATCTCCATCTTCCATTATCTTACCCACTGCTTGACATCCAGAACCATATTATTCATCGTGTTGCTAACTATTTCACAAACAAATTTCTCTTCTTCTCCTTCTATATATGTTGCATTCAAATCTTTCATCCACGTTGTATAACCCACCACTTCCCGCCCACATCTCTATTCTTGTTAGTCTTCTTATTTCAATTTCACAAATATACACGACATAATTTTATAAAAATCCGGCATCCATATACTTATTTTTTGCGTACCTTTAAACTGTTCGACATCCAAATCTTTATTCTTCATTCCATTGGTATGTACATGAGATCCCAATCTTCATTCATTGTTTTTCGTAAGTATTTAATTTTCAAATCTCCATCTTGCATTATTTTAACCACCTCTTAACATCCAAGACCCAATTCTTCATTTCCTTGCTAATTATTTCACAAACAAATTTCTCTTCTTCTTCATCTATATATCTTATATTCAAATCTTTATTCCACGGTTTATAACCCACCACTTCCCGCCCACATCTTTATTCTTGTTAGTCTTCTTATTTCAATTTCACAGATATACATTATTTTACTCATCCCTTGATATCCAGGAGCTTCCTCTTCATCGTCTTCTTAACTATTTCACAAACAAATCTTTCTCCTTCTTCTGTATATCTAATGTCGAAAGCTCTGTTCTTCCTTGTATAACCCACCACTTCCCTCCCACTTCTTCATTCTTGTCAATTTTGCTTCTTGAATTTCATATATATTCGACATAATTTTAGAAAAATCTGGCATCCATATATTTTTTTTTCACTTACCTTTTAACTGTTCCACATCCATATCTTTATCCTTCATTCCCTTCCTATGTATATAAGATCCCAATCTTCATTCATTGTTTTCACTAAATATTTATTTTTCAAATGTCAAATAATCTTATCCACTGCTTGACCAGGACCCTATTTTTCATCGTATTGCTAACTATTTCACAAACAAATTTTTCTTCTTCTATCTAATATCAAACCTCTGTTCTTCGTTGTATAACCCACATCTTCCCGCAGTTAGTTTTGCTACATTTATATTCGACATTATTTTATAAAATGTGGCATTCATATATTTGTTTTTCACATACCTTTTAACTCTTCAACATCCATTTCTTTATTCTTCATTCCCTTGGTATGTTCACGAGATCCCAGTCTTCATTTATTCTTTTACAAAGCATTTCATTTTCGAATTTCCATCTTGCTTTCCTTACCCACTGCTTGACATCAAACCTAATATTCATCGTCTTGCTAACTATTTCACAAACAAATCTCTCATCTTCCATATATCTAATATCTTAATTTCTCTGGTACGTTGTATAACCCACCACTTCCCGCCCACGTCTCTACACTTGTTAATTTTGGTACTTGAATTTAATAGACTTATTTGCCAAAATTTTTTTAAAATCTTACATTCATATATTTATTTTTTTGCGTACCTTTTAACTGTTCGACATCCATATCTTTATTCTTTATTTTCTTGCTGTGTATATGAGATCACAATCTTCATTGATTTTTCTTACTAAGTATTTAATTTTCAAATCTCCATCTTCCATTATCTTACCCACTGCTTGACATCCAGAACCATATTATTCATCGTGTTGCTAACTATTTCACAAACAAATTTCTCTTCTTCTCCTTCTATATATGTTGTATTCAAATCTTTCTTCCACGTTGTATAACCCACCACTTCCCGCCCACATCTCTATTCTTGTTAGTCTTCTTATTTCAATTTCACAAATATACACGACATAATTTTATAAAAATCCGGCATCCATATACTTATTTTTCACGTACCTTTAAACTGTTCGACATCCAAATCTTTATTCTTCATTCCATTGGTATGTACATGAGATCCCAATCTTCATTCATTCTTTTCGTAAGTATTTAATTTTCAAATCTCCATCTTGCATTATTTTAACCACCTCTTGACATCCAAGACCCAATTCTTCATTTCCTTGCTAATTATTTCACAAACAAATTTCTCTTCTTCTTCTTCTATATATCTTATATTCAAATCTTTATTCCACGGTTTATAACCCACCACTTCCCGCCCACATCTTTATTCTTGTTAGTCTTCTTATTTCAATTTCACAGATATACATTATTTTACTCATCCCTTGATATCCAGGAGCTTCCTCTTCATCGTCTTCTTAACTATTTCACAAACAAATCTTTCTCCTTCTTCTGTATATCTAATGTCGAAAGCTCTGTTCTTCCTTGTATAACCCACCACTTCCTCCCACTTCTTCATTCTTGTCAATTTTGCTTCTTGAATTTCATATATATTCGACATAATTTTAGAAAAATCTGGCATCCATATATTTTTTTTCACTTACCTTTTAACTGTTCGACATCCACATCTTTATCCTTCATTCCCTTCCTATGTATATAAGATCCCAATCTTCATTCATTGTTTTCACTAAATATTTATTTTTCAAATGTCCAATTTCCATAATCTTATCCACTGCTTGACATACAGGACCCTATTTTTCATCGTATTGCTAACTATTTCACAAACAAATTTTTCTTCTTCTATGTATCTAATATCGAAACCTCTGTTCTTCGTTGTATAACCCACATCTTCCCGCCCACTTCTTTATTTTTGTTAGTTTTGCTAATTGAATTTCATTTATATTCGACATTATTTTATAAAATGTGGCATTCATATATTTGTTTTTCACATACCTTTTAACTCTTCAACATCCATTTCTTTATTCTTCATTCCCTTGGTATGTTCACGAGATCCCAGTCTTCATTTATTCTTTTACAAAGCATTTCATTTTCAATTTCCATCTTGCATTTCCTTACCCACTGCTTGACATCAAAACCTAATATTCATCGTCTTGCTAACTATTTCACAAACAAATCTCTCTTCTTCATCTTCCATATATCTAATATCTTAATTTCTCTGGTACGTTGTATAACCCACCACTTCCCGCCCACGTCTCTACACTTGTTAATTTTGGTACTTGAATTTAATAGACTTATTTGCCAAAATTTTTTTAAAATCTTACATTCATATATTTATTTTTTGCGTACCTTTTAACTGTTCGACATCCATATCTTTATTCTTTATTTTCTTGCTGTGTATATGAGATCACAATCTTCATTGATTTTTCTTACTAAGTATTTAATTTTCAAATCTCCATCTTCCATTATCTTACCCACTGCTTGACATCCAGAACCATATTATTCATCGTGTTGCTAACTATTTCACAAACAAATTTCTCTTCTTCTCCTTCTATATATGTTGTATTCAAATCTTTCTTCCACGTTGTATAACCCACCACTTCCCGCCCACATCTCTATTCTTGTTAGTCTTCTTATTTCAATTTCACAAATATACACGACATAATTTTTAAAATCCGGCATCCATATACTTATTTTTCACGTACCTTTAAACTGTTCGACATCCAAATCTTTATTCTTCATTCCATTGGTATGTACATGAGATCCCAATCTTCATTCATTCTTTTTTCGTAAGTATTTAATTTTCAAATCTCCATCTTGCATTATTTTAACCACCTCTTGACATCCAAGACCCAATTCTTCATTTCCTTGCTAATTATTTCACAAACAAATTTCTCTTCTTCTTCATCTATATATCTTATATTCAAATCTTTATTCCACGGTTTATAACCCACCACTTCCCGCCCACATCTTTATTCTTGTTAGTCTTCTTATTTCAATTTCACAGATATACATTATTTTACTCATCCCTTGATATCCAGGAGCTTCCTCTTCATCGTCTTCTTAACTATTTCACAAACAAATCTTTCTCCTTCTTCTGTATATCTAATGTCGAAAGCTCTGTTCTTCCTTGTATAACCCACCACTTCCACTTCTTCATTCTTGTCAATTTTGCTTCTTGAATTTCATATATATTCGACATAATTTTAGAAAAATCTGGCATCCATATATTTTTTTTCACTTACCTTTTAACTGTTCGACATCCATATCTTTATCCTTCATTCCCTTCCTATGTATATAAGATCCCAATCTTCATTCATTGTTTTCACTAAATATTTATTTTTCAAATGTCCAATTTCCATAATCTTATCCACTGCTTGACATACAGGACCCTATTTTTCATCGTATTGCTAACTATTTCACAAACAAATTTTTCTTCTTCTATGTATCTAATATCGAAACCTCTGTTCTTCGTTGTATAACCCACATCTTCCCGCCCACTTCTTTATTTTTTTTGTTAGTTTTGCTAATTGAATTTCATTTATATTCGACATTATTTTATAAAATGTGGCATTCATATATTTGTTTTTCACATACCTTTTAACTCTTCAACATCCATTTCTTTATTCTTCATTCCCTTGGTATGTTCACGAGATCCCAGTCTTCATTTATTCTTTTACAAAGCATTTCATTTTCGAATTTCCATCTTGCATTACCTTACCCACTGCTTGACATCAAAAACCTAATATTCATCGTCTTGCTAACTATTTCACAAACAAATCTCTCTTCTTCATCTTCCATATATCTAATATCTTAATTTCTCTGGTACGTTGTATAACCCACCACTTCCCGCCCACGTCTCTACACTTGTTAATTTTGTTACTTGAATTTAATAGACTTATTTGCCAAAATTTTTTTAAAATCTTACATTCATATATTTATTTTTTGCGTACCTTTTAACTGTTCGACATCCATATCTTTATTCTTTATTTTCTTGCTGTGTATATGAGATCACAATCTTCATTGATTTTTCTTACTAAGTATTTAATTTTTAAATCTCCATCTTCCATTATCTTACCCACTGCTTGACATCCAGAACCATATTATTCATCGTGTTGCTAACTATTTCACAAACAAATTTCTTTCTTCTCCTTCTATATATGTTGTATTGAAATCTTTCTTCCACGTTGTATAACCCACCACTTCCCGCCCACATCTCTATTCTTGTTAGTCTTCTTATTTCAATTTCACAAATATACACGACATAATTTTATAAAATCCGGCATCCATATACTTATTTTTCACGTACCTTTAAACTGTTCGACATCCAAATCTTTATTCTTCATTCCATTGGTATGTACATGAGATCCCAATCTTCATTCATTCTTTTCGTAAGTATTTAATTTTCAAATCTCCATCTTGCATTATTTTAACCACCTCTTGACATCCAAGACCCAATTCTTCATTTCCTTGCTAATTATTTCACAAACAAATTTCTCTTCTTCTTCTTCTATATATCTTATATTCAAATCTTTATTCCACGGTTTATAACCCACCACTTCCCGCCCACATCTTTATTCTTGTTAGTCTTCTTATTTCAATTTCACAGATATACATTATTTTACTCATCCCTTGATATCCAGGAGCTTCCTCTTCATCGTCTTCTTAACTATTTCACAAACAAATCTTTCTCCTTCTTCTGTATATCTAATGTCGAAAGCTCTGTTCTTCCTTGTATAACCCACCACTTCCTCCCACTTCTTCATTCTTGTCAATTTTGCTTCTTGAATTTCATATATATTCGACATAATTTTAGAAAAATCTGGCATCCATATATTTTTTTCACTTACCTTTTAACTGTTCGACATCCATATCTTTATCCTTCATTCCCTTCCTATGTATATAAGATCCCAATCTTCATTCATTGTTTTCACTAAATATTTATTTTTCAAATGTCCAATTTCCATAATCTTATCCACTGCTTGACATACAGGACCCTATTTTTCATCGTATTGCTAACTATTTCACAAACAAATTTTTCTTCTTCTATGTATCTAATATCGAAACCTCTGTTCTTCGTTGTATAACCCACATCTTCCCGCCCATTTTTTATTTTTGTTAGTTTTGCTAATTGAATTTCATTTATATTCGACATTATTTTATAAAATGTGGCATTCATATATTTGTTTTTCACATACCTTTTAACTCTTCAACATCCATTTCTTTATTCTTCATTCCCTTGGTATGTTCACGAGATCCCAGTCTTCATTTATTCTTTTTACAAAGCATTTCATTTTCGAATTTCCATCTTGCATTTCCTTACTCACTGCTTGACATCAAAAACCTAATATTCATCGTCTTGCTAACTATTTCACAAACAAATCTCTCTTCTTCATCTTCCATATATCTAATATCTTAATTTCTCTGGTACGTTGTATAACCCACCACTTCCCGCCCACGTCTCTACACTTGTTAATTTTGGTACTTGAATTTAATAGACTTATTTGCAAAAATTTTTTTAAAATCTTACATTCATATATTTATTTTTCACGTACCTTTTAACTGTTCAACATCCATATCTTTATTCTTTATTTTCTTGCTGTGTATATGAGATCACAATCTTCATTGATTTATCTTACTAAGTATTTAATTTTTAAATCTCCATCTTCCATTATCTTACCCACTGCTTGACAACCATAACCATATTATTCATCGTGTTGCTAACTATTTCACAAACAAATTTCTCTTCTTCTCCTTCTATATATGTTGTATTGAAATCTTTCTTCCACGTTGTATAACCCACCACTTCCCGCCCACATCTCTATTCTTGTTAGTCTTCTTATTTCAATTTCACAAATATACACGACATAATTTTATAAAAATCCGGCATCCATATACTTTTTTTTTCACGTACCTTTAAACTGTTCGACATCCAAATCTTTATTCTTCATTCCATTGGTATGTACATGAGATCCCAATCTTCATTCATTCTTTTTCGTAAGTATTTAATTTTCAAATCTCCATCTTGCATTATTTTAACCACCTCTTGACATCCAAGACCCAATTCTTCATTTCCTTGCTAATTATTTCACAAACAAATTTCTCTTTTTCTTCTTCTATATATCTTATATTCAAATCTTTATTCCACGGTTTATAACCCACCACTTCCCGCCCACATCTTTATTCTTGTTAGTCTTCTTATTTCAATTTCACAGATATACATTATTTTACTCATCCCTTGATATCCAGGAGCTTCCTCTTCATCGTCTTCTTAACTATTTCACAAACAAATCTTTCTCCTTCTTCTGTATATCTAATGTCGAAAGCTCTGTTCTTCCTTGTATAACCCACCACTTCCCTCCCACTTCTTCATTCTTGTCAATTTTGCTTCTTGAATTTCATATATATTCGACATAATTTTAGAAAAATCTGGCATCTATATATTTTTTTTTCACTTACCTTTTAACTGTTCGACATCCATATCTTTATCCTTCATTCCCTTCCTATGTATATAAGATCCCAATCTTCATTCATTGTTTTCACTAAATATTTATTTTTCAAATGTCCAATTTCCATAATCTTATCCACTGCTTGACATACAGGACCCTATTTTTCATCGTATTGCTAACTATTTCACAAACAAATTTTTCTTCTTCTATGTATCTAATATCGAAACCTCTGTTCTTCGTTGTATAACCCACATCTTCCCGCCCACTTCTTTATTTTTGTTAGTTTTGCTAATTGAATTTCATTTATATTCGACATTATTTTAAAAATGTGGCATTCATATATTTGTTTTCACATACCTTTTAACTCTTCAACATCCATTTCTTTATTCTTCATTCCCTTGGTATGTTCACGAGATCCCAGTCTTCATTTATTCTTTTTACAAAGCATTTCATTTTCGAATTTCCATCTTGCATTTCCTTACTCACTGCTTGACATCAAAAACCTAATATTCATCGTCTTGCTAACTATTTCACAAACAAATCTCTCTTCTTCATCTTCCATATATCTAATACCTTAATTTCTCTGGTACGTTGTATAACCCACCACTTCCCGCCCACGTCTCTACACTTGTTAATTTTGGTACTTGAATTTAATAGACTTATTTGCCAAATTTTTTTAAAAATCTTACATTCATATATTTATTTTTTGCGTACCTTTTAACTGTTCAAAATCCATATCTTTATTCTTTATTTTCTTGCTGTGTGTATGAGATCACAATCTTCTTTGATTTTTCTTACTAAGTATTTAATTTTTAAATCTCCATCTTCCATTATCTTACCCACTGCTTGACATCCAGAACCATATTATTCATCGTGTTGCTAACTATTTCACAAACAAATTTCTCTTCTTCTCCTTCTATATATGTTGTATTGAAATCTTTCTTCCACGTTGTATAACCCACCACTTCCCGCCCACATCTCTATTCTTGTTAGTCTTCTTATTTCAATTTCACAAATATACACGACATAATTTTATAAAAATCCGGCATCCATATACTTTTTTTTTCACGTACCTTTAAACTGTTCGACATCCAAATCTTTATTCTTCATTCCATTGGTATGTACATGAGATCCCAATCTTCATTCATTCTTTTTCGTAAGTATTTAATTTTCAAATCTCCATCTTGCATTATTTTAACCACCTCTTGACATCCAAGACCCAATTCTTCATTTCCTTGCTAATTATTTCACAAACAAATTTCTCTTCTTCTTCTTCTATATATCTTATATTCAAATCTTTATTCCACGGTTTATAACCCACCACTTCCCGCCCACATCTTTATTCTTGTTAGTCTTCTTATTTCAATTTCACAGATATATATTATTTTACTCATCCCTTGATATCCAGGATCTTCCTCTTCATCGTCTTTTTAACTAGTTCACAAACAAATCTTTCTCCTTCTTCTGTATATCTTATGTCCAAAGCTCTGTTCTTCCTTGTATAACCCACCACTTCCCTCCCACTTCTTCATTCTTGTCAATTTTGCTTCTTGAATTTCATATATATTCGACATAATTTTAGAAAAATCTGGCATCCATATATTTTTTTTCACTTACCTTTTAACTGTTCGACATCCATATCTTTATCCTTCATTCCCTTCCTATGTATATAAGATCCCAATCTTCATTCATTGTTTTCACTAAATATTTATTTTTCAAATGTCCAATTTCCATAATCTTATCCACTGCTTGACATACAGGACCCTATTTTTCATCGTATTGCTAACTATTTCACAAACAAATTTTTCTTCTTCTATGTATCTAATATCGAAACCTCTGTTCTTCGTTGTATAACCCACATCTTCCCGCCCACTTCTTTATTTTTGTTAGTTTTGCTAATTGAATTTCATTTATATTCGACATTATTTTATAAAAATGTGGCATTCATATATTTGTTTTTCACATACCTTTTAACTCTTCAACATCCATTTCTTTATTCTTCATTCCCTTGGTATGTTCACGAGATCCCAGTCTTCATTTATTCTTTTTACAAAGCATTTCATTTTCGAATTTCCATCTTGCATTTCCTTACTCACTGCTTGACATCAAAAACCTAATATTCATCGTCTTGCTAACTATTTCACAAACAAATCTCTCTTCTTCATCTTCCATATATCTAATATCTTAATTTCTCTGGTACGTTGTATAACCCACCACTTCCCGCCCACGTCTCTACACTTGTTAATTTTGGTACTTGAATTTAATAGACTTATTTGCCAAAATTTTTTTAAAATCTTACATTCATATATTTATTTTTTGCGTACCTTTTAACTGTTCGACATCCATATCTTTATTCTTTATTTTCTTGCTGTGTATATGAGATCACAATCTTCATTGATTTTTCTTACTAAGTATTTAATTTTTAAATCTCCATCTTCCATTATCTTACCCACTGCTTGACATCCAGAACCATATTATTCATCGTGTTGCTAACTATTTCACAAACAAATTTCTCTTCTTCTCCTTCTATATATGTTGTATTGAAATCTTTCTTCCACGTTGTATAACCCACCACTTCCCGCCCACATCTCTATTCTTGTTAGTCTTCTTATTTCAATTTCACAAATATACACGACATAATTTTATAAAAATCCGGCATCCATATACTTATTTTTCACGTACCTTTAAACTGTTCGACATCCAAATCTTTATTCTTCATTCCATTGGTATGTACATGAGATCCCAATCTTCATTCATTCTTTTTCGTAAGTATTTAATTTTCAAATCTCCATCTTGCATTATTTTAACCACCTCTTGACATCCAAGACCCAATTCTTCATTTCCTTGCTAATTATTTCACAAACAAATTTCTCTTTCTTCTTCTTCTATATATCTTATATTCAAATCTTTATTCCACGGTTTATAACCCACCACTTCCCGCCCACATCTTTATTCTTGTTAGTCTTCTTATTTCAATTTCACAGATATACATTATTTTACTCATCCCTTGATATCCAGGAGCTTCCTCTTCATCGTCTTCTTAACTATTTCACAAACAAATCTTTCTCCTTCTTCTGTATATCTAATGTCGAAAGCTCTGTTCTTCCTTGTATAACCCACCACTTCCTCCCACTTCTTCATTCTTGTCAATTTTGCTTCTTGAATTTCATATATATTCGACATAATTTTAGAAAAATCTGGCATCCATATATTTTTTTTCACTTACCTTTTAACTGTTCGACATCCATATCTTTATCCTTCATTCCTTCCTATGTATATAAGATCCCAATCTTCATTCATTGTTTTCACTAAATATTTATTTTTCAAATGTCCACTTTCCATAATCTTATCCACTGCTTGACATACAGGACCCTATTTTTCATCGTATTGCTAACTATTTCACAAACAAATTTTTCTTCTTCTATGTATCTAATATCGAAACCTCTGTTCTTCGTTGTATAACCCACATCTTCCCGCCCACTTCTTTATTTTTTGTTAGTTTTGCTAATTGAATTTCATTTATATTCGACATTATTTTATAAAATGTGGCATTCATATATTTGTTTTTCACATACCTTTTAACTCTTCAACATCCATTTCTTTATTCTTCATTCCCTTGGTATGTTCACGAGATCCCAGTCTTCATTTATTCTTTTTACAAAGCATTTCATTTTCGAATTTCCATCTTGCATTTCCTTACTCACTGCTTGACATCCAAAACCTAATATTCATCGTCTTGCTAACTATTTCACAAACAAATCTCTCTTCTTCATCTTCCATATATCTAATATCTTAATTTCTCTGGTACGTTGTATAACCCACCACTTCCCGCCCACGTCTCTACACTTGTTAATTTTGGTACTTGAATTTAATAGACTTATTTGCCAAAATTTTTTTAAAATCTTACATTCATATATTTATTTTTCACGTACCTTTTAACTGTTCAAAATCCATATCTTTATTCTTTATTTTCTTGCTGTGTATATGAGATCACAATCTTCATTGATTTTTCTTACTAAGTATTTAATTTTTAAATCTCCATCTTCCATTATCTTACCCACTGCTTGACATCCAGAACCATATTATTCATCGTGTTGCTAACTATTTCACAAACAAATTTCTCTTCTTCTCCTTCTATATATGTTGTATTGAAATCTTTCTTCCACGTTGTATAACCCACCACTTCCCGCCCACATCTCTATTCTTGTTAGTCTTCTTATTTCAATTTCACAAATATACACGACATAATTTTATAAAAATCCGGCATCCATATACTTATTTTTCACGTACCTTTAAACTGTTCGACATCCAAATCTTTATTCTTCATTCCATTGGTATGTACATGAGATCCCAATCTTCATTCATTCTTTTTTCGTAAGTATTTAATTTTCAAATCTCCATCTTGCATTATTTTAACCACCTCTTGACATCCAAGACCCAATTCTTCATTTCCTTGCTAATTATTTCACAAACAAATTTCTCTTCTTCTTCTTCTATATATCTTATATTCAAATCTTTATTCCACGGTTTATAACCCACCACTTCCCGCCCACATCTTTATTCTTGTTAGTCTTCTTATTTCAATTTCACAGATATACATTATTTTACTCATCCCTTGATATCCAGGAGCTTCCTCTTCATCGTCTTCTTAACTATTTCACAAACAAATCTTTCTCCTTCTTCTGTATATCTAATGTCGAAAGCTCTGTTCTTCCTTGTATAACCCACCACTTCCTCCCACTTCTTCATTCTTGTCAATTTTGCTTCTTGAATTTCATATATATTCGACATAATTTTAGAAAAATCTGGCATCCATATATTTTTTTTTCACTTACCTTTTAACTGTTCGACATCCATATCTTTATCCTTCATTCCCTTCCTATGTATATAAGATCCCAATCTTCATTCATTGTTTTCACTAAATATTTATTTTTCAAATGTCCAATTTCCATAATCTTATCCACTGCTTGACATACAGGACCCTATTTTTCATCGTATTGCTAACTATTTCACAAACAAATTTTTCTTCTTCTATGTATCTAATATCGAAACCTCTGTTCTTCGTTGTATAACCCACATCTTCCCGCCCACTTCTTTATTTTTGTTAGTTTTGCTAATTGAATTTCATTTATATTCGACATTATTTTATAAAAATGTGGCATTCATATATTTGTTTTTCACATACCTTTTAACTCTTCAACATCCATTTCTTTATTCTTCATTCCCTTGGTATGTTCACGAGATCCCAGTCTTCATTTATTCTTTTTACAAAGCATTTCATTTTCGAATTTCCATCTTGCATTACCTTACCCACTGCTTGACATCAAAACCTAATATTCATCGTCTTGCTAACTATTTCACAAACAAATCTCTCTTCTTCATCTTCCATATATCTAATATCTTAATTTCTCTGGTACGTTGTATAACCCACCACTTCCCGCCCACGTCTCTACACTTGTTAATTTTGGTACTTGAATTTAATAGACTTATTTGCCAAAATTTTTTTAAAATCTTACATTCATATATTTATTTTTTGCGTACCTTTTAACTGTTCAAAATCCATATCTTTATTCTTTATTTTCTTGCTGTGTATATGAGATCACAATCTTCATTGATTTTTCTTACTAAGTATTTAATTTTTAAATCTCCATCTTCCATTATCTTACCCACTGCTTGACATCCAGAACCATATTATTCATCGTGTTGCTAACTATTTCACAAACAAATTTCTCTTCTTCTCCTTCTATATATGTTGTATTGAAATCTTTCTTCCACGTTGTATAACCCACCACTTCCCGCCCACATCTCTATTCTTGTTAGTCTTCTTATTTCAATTTCACAAATATACACGACATAATTTTATAAAAATCCGGCATCCATATACTTATTTTTCACGTACCTTTAAACTGTTCGACATCCAAATCTTTATTCTTCATTCCATTGGTATGTACATGAGATCCCAATCTTCATTCATTCTTTTTCGTAAGTATTTAATTTTCAAATCTCCATCTTGCATTATTTTAACCACCTCTTGACATCCAAGACCCAATTCTTCATTTCCTTGCTAATTATTTCACAAACAAATTTCTCTTCTTCTTCTTCTATATATCTTATATTCAAATCTTTATTCCACGGTTTATAACCCACCACTTCCCGCCCACATCTTTATTCTTGTTAGTCTTCTTATTTCAATTTCACAGATATACATTATTTTACTCATCCCTTGATATCCAGGAGCTTCCTCTTCATCGTCTTCTTAACTATTTCACAAACAAATCTTTCTCCTTCTTCTGTATATCTAATGTCGAAAGCTCTGTTCTTCCTTGTATAACCCACCACTTCCCTCCCACTTCTTCATTCTTGTCAATTTTGCTTCTTGAATTTCATATATATTCGACATAATTTTAGAAAAATCTGGCATCCATATATTTTTTTCACTTACCTTTTAACTGTTCGACATCCATATCTTTATCCTTCATTCCCTTCCTATGTATATAAGATCCCAATCTTCATTCATTGTTTTCACTAAATATTTATTTTTCAAATGTCCAATTTCCATAATCTTATCCACTGCTTGACATACAGGACCCTATTTTTCATCGTATTGCTAACTATTTCACAAACAAATTTTTCTTCTTCTATGTATCAAATATCGAAACCTCTGTTCTTCGTTGTATAACCCACATCTTCCCGCCCACTTCTTTATTTTTTTGTTAGTTTTGCTAATTGAATTTCATTTATATTCGACATTATTTTATAAAATGTGGCATTCATATATTTGTTTTTCACATACCTTTTAACTCTTCAACATCCATTTCTTTATTCTTCATTCCCTTGGTATGTTCACGAGATCCCAGTCTTCATTTATTCTTTTTTACAAAGCATTTCATTTTCGAATTTCCATCTTGCATTTCCTTACCCACTGCTTGACATCAAAACCTAATATTCATCGTCTTGCTAACTATTTCACAAACAAATCTCTCTTCTTCATCTTCCATATATCTAATATCTTAATTTCTCTGGTACGTTGTATAACCCACCACTTCCCGCCCACGTCTCTACACTTGTTAATTTTGGTACTTGAATTTAATAGACTTATTTGCCAAAATTTTTTTAAAATCTTACATTCATATATTTATTTTTTTGCGTACCTTTTAACTGTTCAACATCCATATCTTTATTCTTTATTTTCTTGCTGTGTATATGAGATCACAATCTTCATTGATTTTTCTTACTAAGTATTTAATTTTCAAATCTCCATCTTCCATTATCTTACCCACTGCTTGACATCCAGAACCATATTATTCATCGTGTTGCTAACTATTTCACAAACAAATTTCTCTTCTTCTCCTTCTATATATGTTGTATTGAAATCTTTCTTCCACGTTGTATAACCCACCACTTCCCGCCCACATCTCTATTCTTGTTAGTCTTCTTATTTCAATTTCACAAATATACACGACATAATTTTATAAAATCCGGCATCCATATACTTATTTTTTGCGTACCTTTAAACTGTTCGACATCCAAATCTTTATTCTTCATTCCATTGGTATGTACATGAGATCCCAATCTTCATTCATTCTTTTTCGTAAGTATTTAATTTTCAAATCTCCATCTTGCATTATTTTAACCACCTCTTGACATCCAAGACCCAATTCTTCATTTCCTTGCTAATTATTTCACAAACAAATTTCTCTTCTTCTTCTTCTATATATCTTATATTCAAATCTTTATTCCACGGTTTATAACCCACCACTTCCCGCCCACATCTTTATTCTTGTTAGTCTTCTTATTTCAATTTCACAGATATACATTATTTTACTCATCCCTTGATATCCAGGAGCTTCCTCTTCATCGTCTTCTTAACTATTTCACAAACAAATCTTTCTCCTTCTTCTGTATATCTAATGTCGAAAGCTCTGTTCTTCCTTGTATAACCCACCACTTCCTCCCACTTCTTCATTCTTGTCAATTTTGCTTCTTGAATTTCATATATATTCGACATAATTTTAGAAAAATCTGGCATCCATATATTTTTTTTCACTTACCTTTTAACTGTTCGACATCCATATCTTTATCCTTCATTCCCTTCCTATGTATATAAGATCCCAATCTTCATTCATTGTTTTCACTAAATATTTATTTTTCAAATGTCCAATTTCCATAATCTTATCCACTGCTTGACATACAGGACCCTATTTTTCATCGTATTGCTAACTATTTCACAAACAAATTTTTCTTCTTCTATGTATCTAATATCGAAACCTCTGTTCTTCGTTGTATAACCCACATCTTCCCGCCCACTTCTTTATTTTTTGTTAGTTTTGCTAATTGAATTTCATTTATATTCGACATTATTTTATAAAAATGTGGCATTCATATATTTGTTTTTCACATACCTTTTAACTCTTCAACATCCATTTCTTTATTCTTCATTCCCTTGGTATGTTCACGAGATCCCAGTCTTCATTTATTCTTTTTTTTACAAAGCATTTCATTTTCAATTTCCATCTTGCATTACCTTACCCACTGCTTGACATCCGAAACCTAATATTCATCGTCTTGCTAACTATTTCACAAACAAATCTCTCTTCTTCATCTTCCATATATCTAATATCTTAATTTCTCTGGTACGTTGTATAACCCACCACTTCCCGCCCACGTCTCTACACTTGTTAATTTTGTTACTTGAATTTAATAGACTTATTTGCCAAAATTTTTTTAAAATCTTACATTCATATATTTATTTTTTTGCGTACCTTTTAACTGTTCGACATCCATATCTTTATTCTTCATTTTCTTGCTGTGTATATGAGATCACAATCTTCATTGATTTTTCTTACTAAGTATTTAATTTTCAAATCTCCATCTTCCATTATCTTACCCACTGCTTGACATCCAGAACCATATTATTCATCGTGTTGCTAACTATTTCACAAACAAATTTCTCTTCTTCTTCTTCTATATATCTTGTATTCAAATCTTTCATCCACGTTGTATAACCCACCACTTCCCGCCCACATCTTTGTTCTTGTTAGTCTTCTTATTTCAATTTCACAGATATACATTATTTTACTCATCCCTTGATATCCAGGAGCTTCCTCTTCATCGTCTTCTTAACTATTTCACAAACAAATCTTTCTTCTTCTTCTGTATATCTAATGTCGAAAGCTCTGTTCTTCCTTGTATAACCACCACTTCCCTCCCATTTCTTCATTCTTGTCAATTTTTCTTCTTGAATTTCATATATATTCGACATAATTTTAGAAAAATCTGGCATCCATATATTTTTTTTCACTTACCTTTTAACTGTTTCACATCCATATCTTTATCCTTCATTCCCTTCCTATGTATATAAGATCCCAATCTTCATTCATTGTTTTCACTACATATTTATTTTCAAACGTCCATCTTTCCATTTCATCTTATCCACTCCTTGACATACAGGACCCTATTTTTCATCGTCTTGCTAACTATTTCACAAACAAATCTCTCTTCTTCATCTTCCATATATCTAATATCTTAATTTCTCTGGTACGTTGTATAACCCACCACTTCCCGCCCACGTCTCTACACTTGTTAATTTTGGTACTTGAATTTAATAGACTTATTTGCCAAATTTTTTTTAAAATCTTACATTCATATATTTATTTTTCACGTACCTTTTAACTGTTCGACATCCATATCTTTATTCTTTATTTTCTTGCTGTGTATATGAGATCACAATCTTCATTGATTTTTCTTACTAAGTATTTAATTTTCAAATCTCCATCTTCCATTATCTTACCCACTGCTTGACATCCAGAACCATATTATTCATCGTGTTGCTAACTATTTCACAAACAAATTTCTCTTCTTCTCCTTCTATATATGTTGTATTGAAATCTTTCTTCCACGTTGTATAACCCACCACTTCCCGCCCACATCTCTATTCTTGTTAGTCTTCTTATTTCAATTTCACAAATATACACGACATAATTTTTAAAATCCGGCATCCATATACTTATTTTTGACGTACCTTTAAACTGTTCGACATCCAAATCTTTATTCTTCATTCCATTGGTATGTACATGAGATCCCAATCTTCATTCATTCTTTTCGTAAGTATTTAATTTTCAAATCTCCATCTTGCATTATTTTAACCACCTCTTGACATCCAAGACCCAATTCTTCATTTCCTTGCTAATTATTTCACAAACAAATTTCTCTTCTTCTTCATCTATATATCTTATATTCAAATCTTTATTCCACGGTTTATAACCCACCACTTCCCGCCCACATCTTTATTCTTGTTAGTCTTCTTATTTCAATTTCACAGATATACATTATTTTACTCATCCCTTGATATCCAGGAGCTTCCTCTTCATCGTCTTCTTAACTATTTCACAAACAAATCTTTCTCCTTCTTCTGTATATCTAATGTCGAAAGCTCTGTTCTTCCTTGTATAACCCACCACTTCCACTTCTTCATTCTTGTCAATTTTGCTTCTTGAATTTCATATATATTCGACATAATTTTAGAAAAATCTGGCATCCATATATTTTTTTTTCACTAACCTTTTAACTGTTCGACATCCATATCTTTATCCTTCATTCCCTTCCTATGTATATAAGATCCCAATCTTCATTCATTGTTTTCACTAAATATTTATTTTTCAAATGTCCACTTTCCATAATCTTATCCACTGCTTGACATACAGGACCCTATTTTTCATCGTATTGCTAACTATTTCACAAACAAATTTTTCTTCTTCTATGTATCTAATATCGAAACCTCTGTTCTTCGTTGTATAACCCACATCTTCCCGCCCACTTCTTTATTTTTGTTAGTTTTGCTAATTGAATTTCATTTATATTCGACATTATTTTATAAAATGTGGCATTCATATATTTGTTTTTCACATACCTTTTAACTCTTCAACATCCATTTCTTTATTCTTCATTCCCTTGGTATGTTCACGAGATCCCAGTCTTCATTTATTCTTTTTACAAAGCATTTCATTTTCGAATTTCCATCTTGCATTACCTTACCCACTGCTTGACATCCAAAACCTAATATTCATCGTCTTGCTAACTATTTCACAAACAAATCTCTCTTCTTCATCTTCCATATATCTAATATCTTAATTTCTCTGGTACGTTGTATAACCCACCACTTCCCGCCCACGTCTCTACACTTGTTAATTTTGGTACTTGAATTTAATAGACTTATTTGCCAAAATTTTTTAAAAATCTTACATTCATATATTTATTTTTTGCGTACCTTTTAACTGTTCAAAATCCATATCTTTATTCTTTATTTTCTTGCTGTGTATATGAGATCACAATCTTCATTGATTTTTCTTACTAAGTATTTAATTTTTAAATCTCCATCTTCCATTATCTTACCCACTGCTTGACATCCAGAACCATATTATTCATCGTGTTGCTAACTATTTCACAAACAAATTTCTCTTCTTCTCCTTCTATATATGTTGTATTGAAATCTTTCTTCCACGTTGTATAACCCACCACTTCCCGCCCACATCTCTATTCTTGTTAGTCTTCTTATTTCAATTTCACAAATATACACGACATAATTTTATAAAAATCCGGCATCCATATACTTATTTTTCACGTACCTTTAAACTGTTCGACATCCAAATCTTTATTCTTCATTCCATTGGTATGTACATGAGATCCCAATCTTCATTCATTCTTTTTTCGTAAGTATTTAATTTTCAAATCTCCATCTTGCATTATTTTAACCACCTCTTGACATCCAAGACCCAATTCTTCATTTCCTTGCTAATTATTTCACAAACAAATTTCTCTTCTTCTTCATCTATATATCTTATATTCAAATCTTTATTCCACGGTTTATAACCCACCACTTCCCGCCCACATCTTTATTCTTGTTAGTCTTCTTATTTCAATTTCACAGATATACATTATTTTACTCATCCCTTGATATCCAGGAGCTTCCTCTTCATCGTCTTCTTAACTATTTCACAAACAAATCTTTCTCCTTCTTCTGTATATCTAATGTCGAAAGCTCTGTTCTTCCTTGTATAACCCACCACTTCCACTTCTTCATTCTTGTCAATTTTGCTTCTTGAATTTCATATATATTCGACATAATTTTAGAAAAATCTGGCATCCATATATTTTTTTCACTTACCTTTTAACTGTTCCACATCCATATCTTTATCCTTCATTCCCTTCCTATGTATATAAGATCCCAATCTTCATTCATTGTTTTCACTAAATATTTATTTTTCAAACGTCCAATTTCCATAATCTTATCCACTGCTTGACATACAGGACCCTATTTTTCATCGTCTTGCTAACTATTTCACAAACAAATCTCTCTTCTTCATCTTCCATATATCTAATATCTTAATTTCTCTGGTACGTTGTATAACCCACCACTTCCCGCCCACGTCTCTACACTTGTTAATTTTGTTACTTGAATTTAATAGACTTATTTGCCAAAATTTTTTTAAAATCTTACATTCACATATTTATTTTTCACGTTCCTTTTAACTGTTCGACATCCATATCTTTATTCTTCATTTTCTTGCTGTGTATATGAGATCACAATCTTCATTGATTTTTCTTACTAAGTATTTAATTTTCAAATCTCCATCTTCCATTATCTTACCCACTGCTTGACATCCAGAACCATATTATTCATCGTGTTGCTAACTATTTCACAAACAAATTTCTTTCTTCTCCTTCTATATATTTGTATTCAAATCCACGTTGTATAACCCACCACTTCCTAACATCTTTGTTCTTGTTAGTCTTCTTATTTCAATTTCACAATATACATTATTTTACTCATCCCTTGATATCCAGGAGCTTCCTCTTCATCGTCTTCTTAACTATTTCACAAACAAATCTTTTTCTTTCTTCTATGTATCTAATATCGAAACCTCTGTTCTTCGTTGTATAACCCACATCTTCCCGCCCACTTCTTTATTTTTGTTAGTTTTGCTAATTGAATTTCATTTATATTCGACATTATTTTATAAAATGTGGCATCCATATATTTGTTTTTCACATACCTTTTAACTCTTCAACATCCATTTCTTTATTCTTCATTCCCTTGGTATGTTCACGAGATCCCAGTCTTCATTTATTCTTTTTTACAAAGCATTTCATTTTCAAATTTCCATCTTGCATTTCCTTACTCACTGCTTGACATCAAAACCCTAATATTCATCGTCTTGCTAACTATTTCACAAACAAATCTCTCTTCTTCATCTTCCATATATCTAATATCTTAATTTCTCTGGTACGTTGTATAACCCACCACTTCCCGCCCACGTCTCTACACTTGTTAATTTTGGTACTTGAATTTAATAGACTTATTTGCCAAAATTTTTTTAAAATCTTACATTCATATATTTATTTTTTTGCGTACCTTTTAACTGTTCAAAATCCATATCTTTATTCTTTATTTTCTTGCTGTGTATATGAGATCACAATCTTCATTGATTTTTCTTACTAAGTATTTAATTTTTAAATCTCCATCTTCCATTATCTTACCCACTGCTTGACATCCAGAACCATATTATTCATCGTGTTGCTAACTATTTCACAAACAAATTTCTCTTCTTCTCCTTCTATATATGTTGTATTGAAATCTTTCTTCCACGTTGTATAACCCACCACTTCCCGCCCACATCTCTATTCTTGTTAGTCTTCTTATTTCAATTTCACAAATATACACGACATAATTTTATAAAATCCGGCATCCATATACTTATTTTTCACGTACCTTTAAACTGTTCGACATCCAAATCTTTATTCTTCATTCCATTGGTATGTACATGAGATCCCAATCTTCATTCATTCTTTTTCGTAAGTATTTAATTTTCAAATCTCCATCTTGCATTATTTTAACCACCTCTTGACATCCAAGACCCAATTCTTCATTTCCTTGCTAATTATTTCACAAACAAATTTCTCTTCTTCTTCTTCTATATATCTTATATTCAAATCTTTATTCCACGGTTTATAACTCACCACTGCCCGCCCACATCTTTATTCTTGTCAGTCTTCTTATTTCAATTTCACAGATATACATTATTTTACTCATCCCTTGATATCCAGGAGCTTCCTCTTCATCGTCTTCTTAACTATTTCACAAACAAATCTTTCTCCTTCTTCTGTATATCTAATGTCGAAAGCTCTGTTCTTCCTTGTATAACCCACCACTTTCCTCCCACTTCTTCATTCTTGTCAATTTTGCTTCTTGAATTTCATATATATTCGACATAATTTTAGAAAAATCTGGCATCCATATATTTTTTTTCACTTACCTTTTAACTGTTCGACATCCACATCTTTATCCTTCATTCCCTTCCTATGTATATAAGATCCCAATCTTCATTCATTGTTTTCACTAAATATTTATTTTTCAAATGTCCAATTTCCATAATCTTATCCACTGCTTGACATACAGGACTCTATTTTTCATCGTATTGCTAACTATTTCACAAACAAATTTTTCTTCTTCTATGTATCTAATATCGAAACCTCTGTTCTTCGTTGTATAACCCACATCTTCCCGCCCACTTCTTTATTTTTGTTAGTTTTGCTAATTGAATTTCATTTATATTCGACATTATTTTATAAAATGTGGCATTCATATATTTGTTTTTCACATACCTTTTAACTCTTCAACATCCATTTCTTTATTCTCCATTCCCTTGGTATGTTCACGAGATCCCAGTCTTCATTTATTCTTTTTACAAAGCATTTCATTTTCGAATTTCCATCTTGCATTACCTTACCCACTGCTTGACATCCAAACCTAATATTCATCGTCTTGCTAACTATTTCACAAACAAATCTCTCTTCTTCATCTTCCATATATCTAATATCTTAATTTCTCTGGTACGTTGTATAACCCACCACTTCCCGCCCACGTCTCTACACTTGTTAATTTTGGTACTTGAATTTAATAGACTTATTTGCCAAAATTTTTTAAAAATCTTACATTCATATATTTATTTTTTTGCGTACCTTTTAACTGTTCGACATCCATATCTTTATTCTTTATTTTCTTGCTGTGTATATGAGATCACAATCTTCATTGATTTTTCTTACTAAGTATTTAATTTTCAAATCTCCATCTTCCATTATCTTACCCACTGCTTGACATCCAGAACCATATTATTCATCGTGTTGCTAACTATTTCACAAACAAATTTCTCTTCTTCTCCTTCTATATATGTTGTATTGAAATCTTTCTTCCACGTTGTATAACCCACCACTTCCCGCCCACATCTCTATTCTTGTTAGTCTTCTTATTTCAATTTCACAAATATACACGACATAATTTTATAAAAATCCGGCATCCATATACTTATTTTTCACGTACCTTTAAACTGTTCGACATCCAAATCTTTATTCTTCATTCCATTGGTATGTACATGAGATCCCAATCTTCATTCATTCTTTTTCGTAAGTATTTAATTTTCAAATCTCCATCTTGCATTATTTTAACCACCTCTTGACATCCAAGACCCAATTCTTCATTTCCTTGCTAATTATTTCACAAACAAATTTCTCTTCTTCTTCTTCTATATATCTTATATTCAAATCTTTATTCCACGGTTTATAACTCACCACTGCCCGCCCACATCTTTATTCTTGTCAGTCTTCTTATTTCAATTTCACAGATATACATTATTTTACTCATCCCTTGATATCCAGGAGCTTCCTCTTCATCGTCTTCTTAACTATTTCACAAACAAATCTTTCTCCTTCTTCTGTATATCTAATGTCGAAAGCTCTGTTCTTCCTTGTATAACCCACCACTTCCCTCCCACTTCTTCATTCTTGTCAATTTTGCTTCTTGAATTTCATATATATTCGACATAATTTTAGAAAAATCTGGCATCCATATATTTTTTTCACTTACCTTTTAACTGTTCGACATCCATATCTTTATCCTTCATTCCCTTCCTATGTATATAAGATCCCAATCTTCATTCATTGTTTTCACTAAATATTTATTTTTCAAATGTCCAATTTCCATAATCTTATCCACTCCTTGACATACAGTACCCTATTTTTCATCGTATTGCTAACTATTTCACAAACAAATTTTTCTTCTTCTATGTATCTAATATCGAAACCTCTGTTCTTCGTTGTATAACCCACATCTTCCCGCCCACTTCTTTATTTTTGTTAGTTTTGCTAATTGAATTTCATTTATATTCGACATTATTTTATAAAAATGTGGCATTCATATATTTGTTTTTCACATACCTTTTAACTCTTCAACATCCATTTCTTTATTCTCCATTCCCTTGGTATGTTCACGAGATCCCAGTCTCCATTTATTCTTTTTACAAAGCATTTCATTTTCGAATTTCCATCTTGCATTACCTTACCCACTGCTTGACATCCAAAACCTAATATTCATCGTCTTGCTAACTATTTCACAAACAAATCTCTCTTCTTCATCTTCCATATATCTAATATCTTTATTTCTCTGGTACGTTGTATAACCCACCACTTCCCGCCCACGTCTCTACACTTGTTAATTTTGGTACTTGAATTTAATAGACTTATTTGCCAAATTTTTTTAAAAATCTTACATTCATATATTTATTTTTTGCGTACCTTTTAACTGTTCAAAATCCATATCTTTATTCTTTATTTTCTTGCTGTGTATATGAGATCACAATCTTCATTGATTTTTCTTACTAAGTATTTAATTTTCAAATCTCCATCTTCCATTATCTTACCCACTGCTTGACATCCAGAACCATATTATTCATCGTGTTGCTAACTATTTCACAAACAAATTTCTCTTCTTCTCCTTCTATATATGTTGTATTGAAATCTTTCTTCCACGTTGTATAACCCACCACTTCCCGCCCACATCTCTATTCTTGTTAGTCTTCTTATTTCAATTTCACAAATATACACGACATAATTTTATAAAATCCGGCATCCATATACTTATTTTTCACGTACCTTTAAACTGTTCGACATCCAAATCTTTATTCTTCATTCCATTGGTATGTACATGAGATCCCAATCTTCATTCATTCTTTTTTCGTAAGTATTTAATTTTCAAATCTCCATCTTGCATTATTTTAACCACCTCTTGACATCCAAGACCCAATTCTTCATTTCCTTGCTAATTATTTCACAAACAAATTTCTCTTCTTCTTCTTCTATATATCTTATATTCAAATCTTTATTCCACGGTTTATAACCCACCACTTCCCGCCCACATCTTTATTCTTGTTAGTCTTCTTATTTCAATTTCACAGATATACATTATTTTACTCATCCCTTGATATCCAGGAGCTTCCTCTTCATCGTCTTCTTAACTATTTCACAAACAAATCTTTCTCCTTCTTCTGTATATCTAATGTCGAAAGCTCTGTTCTTCCTTGTATAACCCACCACTTCCCTCCCACTTCTTCATTCTTGTCAATTTTGCTTCTTGAATTTCATATATATTCGACATAATTTTAGAAAAATCTGGCATCCATATATTTTTTTTCACTTACCTTTTAACTGTTCGACATCCATATCTTTATCCTTCATTCCTTCCTATGTATATAAGATCCCAATCTTCATTCATTGTTTTCACTAAATATTTATTTTTCAAATGTCCAATTTCCATAATCTTATCCACTGCTTGACATACAGGACCCTATTTTTCATCGTATTGCTAACTATTTCACAAACAAATTTTTCTTCTTCTATGTATCTAATATCGAAACCTCTGTTCTTCGTTGTATAACCCACATCTTCCCGCCCACTTCTTTATTTTTGTTAGTTTTGCTAATTGAATTTCATTTATATTCGACATTATTTTATAAAATGTGGCATTCATATATTTGTTTTTCACATACCTTTTAACTCTTCAACATCCATTTCTTTATTCTTCATTCCTTGGTATGTTCACGAGATCCCAGTCTTCATTTATTCTTTTACAAAGCATTTCATTTTCGAATTTCCATCTTGCATTACCTTACCCACTGCTTGACATCAAAACCTAATATTCATCGTCTTGCTAACTATTTCACAAACAAATCTCTCTTCTTCATCTTCCATATATCTAATATCTTAATTTCTCTGGTACGTTGTATAACCCACCACTTCCCGCCCACGTCTCTACACTTGTTAATTTTGGTACTTGAATTTAATAGACTTATTTGCCAAAATTTTTTAAAATCTTACATTCATATATTTATTTTTTTGCGTACCTTTTAACTGTTCAAAATCCATATCTTTATTCTTTATTTTCTTGCTGTGTATATGAGATCACAATCTTCATTGATTTTTCTTACTAAGTATTTAATTTTTAAATCTCCATCTTCCATTATCTTACCCACTGCTTGACATCCAGAACCATATTATTCATCGTGTTGCTAACTATTTCACAAACAAATTTCTCTTCTTCTCCTTCTATATATGTTGTATTGAAATCTTTCTTCCACGTTGTATAACCCACCACTTCCCGCCCACATCTCTATTCTTGTTAGTCTTCTTATTTCAATTTCACAAATATACACGACATAATTTTATAAAATCCGGCATCCATATACTTATTTTTCACGTACCTTTAAACTGTTCGACATCCAAATCTTTATTCTTCATTCCATTGGTATGTACATGAGATCCCAATCTTCATTCATTCTTTTTCGTAAGTATTTAATTTTCAAATCTCCATCTTGCATTATTTTAACCACCTCTTGACATCCAAGACCCAATTCTTCATTTCCTTGCTAATTATTTCACAAACAAATTTCTCTTCTTCTTCATCTATATATCTTATATTCAAATCTTTATTCCACGGTTTATAACCCACCACTTCCCGCCCACATCTTTATTCTTGTTAGTCTTCTTATTTCAATTTCACAGATATACATTATTTTACTCATCCCTTGATATCCAGGAGCTTCCTCTTCATCGTCTTCTTAACTATTTCACAAACAAATCTTTCTCCTTCTTCTGTATATCTAATGTCGAAAGCTCTGTTCTTCCTTGTATAACCCCCCACTTCCCCCCCCCACTTCTTCATTCTTGTCAATTTTGCTTCTTGAATTTCATATATATTCGACATAATTTTAGAAAAATCTGGCATCCATATATTTTTTTCACTTACCTTTTAACTGTTCCACATCCATATCTTTATCCTTCATTCCCTTCCTATGTATATAAGATCCCAATCTTCATTCATTGTTTTCACTAAATATTTATTTTTCAAACGTCCAATTTCCATAATCTTATCCACTGCTTGACATACAGGACCCTATTTTTCATCGTCTTGCTAACTATTTCACCAACAAATCTCTCTTCTTCATCTTCCATATATCTAATATCTTAATTTCTCTGTTACGTTGTATAACCCACCACTTCCCGCCCACGTCTCTACACTTGTTAATTTTGGTACTTGAATTTAATAGACTTATTTTGCCAAATTTTTTTAAAATCTTACATTCATATATTTATTTTTCACGTACCTTTTAACTGTTCGACATCCATATCTTTATTCTTCATTTTCTTGCTGTGTATATGAGATCACAATCTTCATTGATTTTTCTTACTAAGTATTTAATTTTCAAATCTCCATCTTCCATTATCTTACCCACTGCTTGACATCCAAGACCCATATTCTTCATCGTCTTGCTAACTATTTCACAAACAAATTTCTTTCTTCTTCTTCTATCTATATATTATATTCAAATCTTTATTCCACGGTTTATAACCCACCACTTCCCGCCCACATCTTTATTCTTGTTAGTCTTCTTATTTCAATTTCACAGATATACATTATTTTACTCATCCCTTGATATCCAGGAGCTTCCTCTTCATCGTCTTCTTAACTATTTCACAAACAAATCTTTCTCCTTCTTCTGTATATCTAATGTCGAAAGCTCTGTTCTTCCTTGTATAACCCACCACTTCCTCCCACTTCTTCATTCTTGTCAATTTTGCTTCTTGAATTTCATATATATTCGACATAATTTTAGAAAAATCTGGCATCCATATATTTTTTTTTCACTAACCTTTTAACTGTTCGACATCCATATCTTTATCCTTCATTCCCTTCCTATGTATATAAGATCCCAATCTTCATTCATTGTTTTCACTAAATATTTATTTTTCAAATGTCCATTTCCATAATCTTATCCACTGCTTGACATACAGGACCCTATTTTTCATCGTATTGCTAACTATTTCACAAACAAATTTTTTCTTCTTCTATGTATCTAATATCGAAACCTCTGTTCTTCGTTGTATAACCCACATCTTCCCGCCCACTTCTTTATTTTTGTTAGTTTTGCTAATTGAATTTCATTTATATTCGACATTATTTTATAAAAATGTGGCATTCATATATTTGTTTTTCACATACCTTTTAACTCTTCAACATCCATTTCTTTATTCTTCATTCCCTTGGTATGTTCACGAGATCCCAGTCTTCATTTATTCTTTTACAAAGCATTTCATTTTCGAATTTCCATCTTGCATTACCTTACCCACTGCTTGACATCCAAAACCTAATATTCATCGTCTTGCTAACTATTTCACAAACAAATCTCTCTTCTTCATCTTCCATATATCTAATATCTTAATTTCTCTGGTACGTTGTATAACCCACCACTTCCCGCCCACGTCTCTACACTTGTTAATTTTGGTACTTGAATTTAATAGACTTATTTGCCAAAATTTTTTAAAAATCTTACATTCATATATTTATTTTTCACGTACCTTTTAACTGTTCGACATCCATATCTTTATTCTTTATTTTCTTGCTGTGTATATGAGATCACAATCTTCATTGATTTTTCTTACTAAGTATTTAATTTTCAAATCTCCATCTTCCATTATCTTACCCACTGCTTGACATCCAGAACCATATTATTCATCGTGTTGCTAACTATTTCACAAACAAATTTCTCTTCTTCTCCTTCTATATATGTTGTATTGAAATCTTTCTTCCACGTTGTATAACCCACCACTTCCCGCCCACATCTCTATTCTTGTTAGTCTTCTTATTTCAATTTCACAAATATACACGACATAATTTTATAAAATCCGGCATCCATTTACTTATTTTTCACGTACCTTTAAACTGTTCGACATCCAAATCTTTATTCTTCATTCCATTGGTATGTACATGAGATCCCAATCTTCATTCATTCTTTTTCGTAAGTATTTAATTTTCAAATCTCCATCTTGCATTATTTTAACCACCTCTTGACATCCAAGACCCAATTCTTCATTTCCTTGCTAATTATTTCACAAACAAATTTCTCTTCTTCTTCTTCTATATATCTTATATTCAAATCTTTATTCCACGGTTTATAACCCACCACTTCCCGCCCACATCTTTATTCTTGTTAGTCTTCTTATTTCAATTTCACAGATATACATTATTTTACTCATCCCTTGATATCCAGGAGCTTCCTCTTCATCGTCTTCTTAACTATTTCACAAACAAATCTTTCTCCTTCTTCTGTATATCTAATGTCGAAAGCTCTGTTCTTCCTTGTATAACCCACCACTTCCTCCCACTTCTTCATTCTTGTCAATTTTGCTTCTTGAATTTCATATATATTCGACATAATTTTAGAAAAATCTGGCATCCATATATTTTTTTTCACTTACCTTTTAACTGTTCGACATCCATATCTTTATCCTTCATTCCCTTCCTATGTATATAAGATCCCAATCTTCATTCATTGTTTTCACTAAATATTTATTTTTCAAATGTCCACTTTCCATAATCTTATCCACTGCTTGACATACAGGACCCTATTTTTCATCGTATTGCTAACTATTTCACAAACAAATTTTTCTTCTTCTATGTATCTAATATCGAAACCTCTGTTCTTCGTTGTATAACCCACATCTTCCCGCCCACTTCTTTATTTTTTTGTTAGTTTTGCTAATTGAATTTCATTTATATTCGACATTATTTTATAAAAATGTGGCATTCATATATTTGTTTTTCACATACCTTTTAACTCTTCAACATCCATTTCTTTATTCTTCATTCCCTTGGTATGTTCACGAGATCCCAGTCTTCATTTATTTTTTTACAAAGCATTTCATTTTCGAATTTCCATCTTGCATTACCTTACCCACTGCTTGACATCCAAAACCTAATATTCATCGTCTTGCTAACTATTTCACAAACAAATCTCTCTTCTTCATCTTCCATATATCTAATATCTTAATTTCTCTGGTACGTTGTATAACCCACCACTTCCCGCCCACGTCTCTACACTTGTTAATTTTGGTACTTGAATTTAATAGACTTATTTGCCAAATTTTTTTAAAAATCTTACATTCATATATTTATTTTTTGCGTACCTTTTAACTGTTCGACATCCATATCTTTATTCTTCATTTTCTTGCTGTGTATATGAGATCACAATCTTCATTGATTTTTCTTACTAAGTATTTAATTTTCAAATCTCCATCTTCCATTATCTTACCCACTGCTTGACATCCAGAACCATATTATTCATCGTGTTGCTAACTATTTCACAAACAAATTTCTCTTCTTCTCCTTCTATATATGTTGTATTGAAATCTTTCTTCCACGTTGTATAACCCACCACTTCCCGCCCACATCTCTATTCTTGTTAGTCTTCTTATTTCAATTTCACAAATATACACGACATAATTTTTAAAATCCGGCATCCATTTACTTATTTTTCACGTACCTTTAAACTGTTCGACATCCAAATCTTTATTCTTCATTCCATTGGTATGTACATGAGATCCCAATCTTCATTCATTCTTTTTCGTAAGTATTTAATTTTCAAATCTCCATCTTGCATTATTTTAACCACCTCTTGACATCCAAGACCCAATTCTTCATTTCCTTGCTAATTATTTCACAAACAAATTTCTCTTCTTCTTCTTCTATATATCTTATATTCAAATCTTTATTCCACGGTTTATAACCCACCACTTCCCGCCCACATCTTTATTCTTGTTAGTCTTCTTATTTCAATTTCACAGATATACATTATTTTACTCATCCCTTGATATCCAGGAGCTTCCTCTTCATCGTCTTCTTAACTATTTCACAAACAAATCTTTCTCCTTCTTCTGTATATCTAATGTCGAAAGCTCTGTTCTTCCTTGTATAACCCACCACTTCCACTTCTTCATTCTTGTCAATTTTGCTTCTTGAATTTCATATATATTCGACATAATTTTAGAAAAATCTGGCATCCATATATTTTTTTTTCACTTACCTTTTAACTGTTCGACATCCATATCTTTATCCTTCATTCCTTTCCTATGTATATAAGATCCCAATCTTCATTCATTGTTTTCACTAAATATTTATTTTTCAAATGTCCATTTCCATAATCTTATCCACTGCTTGACATACAGGACCCTATTTTTCATCGTATTGCTAACTATTTCACAAACAAATTTTTTCTTCTTCTATGTATCTAATATCGAAACCTCTGTTCTTCGTTGTATAACCCACATCTTCCCGCCCACTTCTTTATTTTTGTTAGTTTTGCTAATTGAATTTCATTTATATTCGACATTATTTTATAAAATGTGGCATTCATATATTTGTTTTTCACATACCTTTTAACTCTTCAACATCCATTTCTTTATTCTTCATTCCCTTGGTATGTTCACGAGATCCCAGTCTTCATTTATTCTTTTACAAAGCATTTCATTTTCGAATTTCCATCTTGCATTACCTTACCCACTGCTTGACATCAAAACCTAATATTCATCGTCTTGCTAACTATTTCACAAACAAATCTCTCTTCTTCATCTTCCATATATCTAATATCTTTATTTCTCTGGTACGTTGTATAACCCACCACTTCCCGCCCACGTCTCTACACTTGTTAATTTTGGTACTTGAATTTAATAGACTTATTTGCCAAATTTTTTTAAAAATCTTACATTCATATATTTATTTTTCACGTACCTTTTAACTGTTCGACATCCATATCTTTATTCTTTATTTTCTTGCTGTATATATGAGATCACAATCTTCATTGATTTTTCTTACTAAGTATTTAATTTTCAAATCTCCATCTTCCATTATTTTAACCACCTCTTGACATCCAAGACCCAATTCTTCATTTCCTTGCTAATTATTTCACAAACAAATTTCTCTTCTTCTTCATCTATATATCTTATATTCAAATCTTTATTCCACGGTTTATAACCCACCACTTCCCGCCCACATCTTTATTCTTGTTAGTCTTCTTATTTCAGTTTCAGAGATATACATTATTTTACTCATCCCTTGATATCCAGGAGCTTCCTCTTCATCGTCTTCTTAACTATTTCACAAACAAATCTTTCTTCCTTCTTCTGTATATCTAATGTCGAAAGCTCTGTTCTTCCTTGTATAACCCACCACTTCCCTCCCACTTCTTCATTCTTGTCAATTTTCCTTCTTGAATTTCATATATATTCGACATAATTTTAGAAAAATCTGGCATCCATATATTTTTTTTCACTTACCTTTTAACTGTTCCACATCCATATCTTTATCCTTCATTCCCTTCCTATGTATATAAGATCCCAATCTTCATTCATTGTTTTCACTAAATATTTATTTTTCAAACGTCCAATTTCCATAATCTTATCCACTGCTTGACATACAGGACCCTATTTTTCATCGTCTTGCTAACTATTTCACAAACAAATCTCTCTTCTTCATCTTCCATATATCTAATATCTTAATTTCTCTGGTACGTTGTATAACCCACCACTTCCTGCCCACGTCTCTATTTTGTTAATTTTGGTACTTGAATTTAATAGACTTATTTGCCAAATTTTTTTATAAAATCTTACATTCATATATTTATTTTTCACGTACCTTTTAACTGTTCGACATCCATATCTTTATTCTTTATTTTCTTGCTGTATATATGAGATCACAATCTTCATTGATTTTTCTTACTAAGTATTTAATTTTCAAATCTCCATCTTCCATTATTTTAACCACCTCTTGACATCCAAGACCCAATTCTTCATTTCCTTGCTAATTATTTCACAAACAAATTTCTCTTCTTCTTCATCTATATATCTTATATTCAAATCTTTATTCCACGGTTTATAACCCACCACTTCCCGCCCACATCTTTATTCTTGTTAGTCTTCTTATTTCAGTTTCAGAGATATACATTATTTTACTCATCCCTTGATATCCAGGAGCTTCCTCTTCATCGTCTTCTTAACTATTTCACAAACAAATCTTTCTCCTTCTTCTGTATATCTAATGTCGAAAGCTCTGTTCTTCCTTGTATAACCCACCACTTCCACTTCTTCTTCATTCTTGTCAATTTTGTTTTTGAATTTCATATATATTCGACATAATTTTAGAAAAATCTGGCATCCATATATTTTTTTCACTTACCTTTTAACTGTTCCACATCCATATCTTTATCCTTCATTCCCTTCCTATGTATATAAGATCCCAATCTTCATTCATTGTTTTCACTAAATATTTATTTTTCAAATGTCCAATTTCCATAATCTTATCCACTGCTTGACATACAGGACCCTATTTTTCATCGTATTGCTAACTATTTCACAAACAAATTTTTCTTCTTCTATGTATCTAATATCGAAACCTCTGTTCTTCGTTGTATAACCCACATCTTCCCGCCCACTTCTTTATTTTTGTTAGTTTTGCTAATTGAATTTCATTTATATTCGACATTATTTTATAAAATGTGGCACTCATATATTTGTTTTTCACATACCTTTTAACTCTTCAACATCCATTTCTTTATTCTTCATTCCCTTGGTATGTTCACGAGATCCCAGTCTTCATTTATTCTTTTTACAAAGCATTTCATTTTCGAATTTCCATCTTGCATTACCTTACCCACTGCTTGACATCCAAAACCTAATATTCATCGTCTTGCTAACTATTTCACAAACAAATCTCTTTTCTTCATCTTCCATATATCTAATATCTTAATTTCTCTGGTACGTTGTATAACCCACCACTTCCCGCCCACGTCTCTACACTTGTTAATTTTGGTACTTGAATTTAATAGACTTATTTGCCAAAATTTTTTAAAAATCTTACATTCATATATTTATTTTTTGCGTACCTTTTAACTGTTCGACATCCATATCTTTATTCTTTATTTTCTTGCTGTGTATATGAGATCACAATCTTCATTGATTTTTCTTACTAAGTATTTAATTTTCAAATCTCCATCTTCCATTATCTTACCCACTGCTTGACATCCAGAACCATATTATTCATCGTGTTGCTAACTATTTCACAAACAAATTTCTCTTCTTCTCCTTCTATATATGTTGTATTGAAATCTTTCTTCCACGTTGTATAACCCACCACTTCCCGCCCACATCTCTATTCTTGTTAGTCTTCTTATTTCAATTTCACAAATATACACGACATAATTTTATAAAAATCCGGCATCCATATACTTATTTTTCACGTACCTTTAAACTGTTCGACATCCAAATCTTTATTCTTCATTCCATTGGTATGTACATGAGATCCCAATCTTCATTCATTCTTTTTCGTAAGTATTTAATTTTCAAATCTCCATCTTGCATTATTTTAACCACCTCTTGACATCCAAGACCCAATTCTTCATTTCCTTGCTAATTATTTCACAAACAAATTTCTCTTCTTCTTCTTCTATATATCTTATATTCAAATCTTTATTCCACGGTTTATAACCCACCACTTCCCGCCCACATCTTTATTCTTGTTAGTCTTCTTATTTCAATTTCACAGATATACATTATTTTACTCATCCCTTGATATCCAGGAGCTTCCTCTTCATCGTCTTCTTAACTATTTCACAAACAAATCTTTCTCCTTCTTCTGTATATCTAATGTCGAAAGCTCTGTTCTTCCTTGTATAACCCACCACTTCCACTTCTTCATTCTTGTCAATTTTGCTTCTTGAATTTCATATATATTCGACATAATTTTAGAAAAATCTGGCATCCATATATTTTTTTCACTTACCTTTTAACTGTTCCACATCCATATCTTTATCCTTCATTCCCTTCCTATGTATATAAGATCCCAATCTTCATTCATTGTTTTCACTAAATATTTATTTTTCAAATGTCCAATTTCCATAATCTTATCCACTCCTTGACATACAGTACCCTATTTTTCATCGTATTGCTAACTATTTCACAAACAAATTTTTCTTCTTCTATGTATCTAATATCGAAACCTCTGTTCTTCGTTGTATAACCCACATCTTCCCGCCCACTTCTTTATTTTTGTTAGTTTTGCCAATTGAATTTCATTTATATTCGACATTAATTTATAAAAATGTAGCACTCATATATTTGTTTTTCACATACCTTTTAACTCTTCAACATCCATTTCTTTATTCTTCATTTCATTGGTATGTTCACGAGATCCCAGTCTTAATTTATTCTTTTTACAAAGCATTTCATTTTCGAATTTCCATCTTGCATTACCTTACCCACTGCTTGACATCCGAAACCTAATATTCATCGTTTTGCTAACTATTTCACAAACAAATTTCACTTCTTCTCCTTCTATATATGTTGTATTCAAATCTATCTTCCACGTTGTATAACCCACCACTTCCCGCCCACATCTCTATTCTTGTTAGTCTTCTTATTTCAATTTCACAAATATACACGACATAATTTTATAAAATCTTACATCCATATACTTATTTTTTGCGTACCTTTTAACTGTTCGACATCCAAATCTTTATTCTACATTCCATTGGTATGTACATGAGATCCCAATCTTCATTCATTGTTTTTCGTAAGTATTTAATTTTCAAATCTCCATCTTGCATTATTTTAACCACCTCTTAACATCCTAGACCCAATTCTTCATTTCCTTGCTAATTATTTCACAAACAAATTTCTCTTCTTCTTTATCTATATATCTTATATTCAAATCTTTATTCCACGGTTTATAACCCACAACTTCCCGCCCACATCTTTATTCTTGTTAGTCTTCTTATTTCAATTTCACATATATACATTATTTTACTCATCCCTTGATATCCAGGAGCTTCCTCTTCATCGTCTTCTTAACTATTTCACAAACAAATCTTTCTCCTTCTTCTGTATATCTAATGTCGAAAGCTCTGTTCTTCCTTGTATAACCCACCACTTTTCTCCCATTTCTTCATTCTTGTCAATTTTTCTTCTTGAATTTCATATATATTCGACATAATTTTAGAAAAATCTGGCATCCATATATTTTTTTTCACTTACCTTTTAACTGTTTCACATCCATATCTTTATCCTTCATTCCCTTCCTATGTATATAAGATCCCAATCTTCATTCATTGTTTTCACTACATATTTATTTTTCAAACGTCCAATTTCCATAATCTTATCCACTCCTTGACATACAGGACCCTATTTTTCATCGTCTTGCTAACTATTTCACAAACAAATCTCTCTTCTTCCTCTTCCATATATCTAATATCTTAATTTCTCTGGTACGTTGTATAACCCACCACTTCCTGCCTACGTCTCTGCACATGTTAATTTTGGTACTTGAATTTAATAGACTTATTTGCCAAATTTTTTTAAAAATCTTACATTCATATATTTATTTCTCACGTACCTTTTAACTGTTCGACATCCATATCTTTATTCTTTATTTTCTTGCTGTGTATATGAGATCACAATCTTCATTGATTTTTCTTACTAAGTATTTAATTTTCAAATCTCCATCTTCCATTATCTTACCCACTGCTTGACATCCAGAACCATATTATTCATCGTGTTGCTAACTATTTCACAAACAAATTTCTCTTCTTCTCCTTCTATATATGTTGCATTCAAATCTTTCATCCACGTTGTATAACCCACCACTTCCCGCCCACATCTCTATTCTTGTTAGTCTTCTTATTTCAATTTCACAAATATACACGACATAATTTTATAAAAATCCGGCATCCATATACTTATTTTTCACGTACCTTTAAACTGTTCGACATCCAAATCTTTATTCTTCATTCCATTGGTATGTACATGAGATCCCAATCTTCATTCATTGTTTTTCGTAAGTATTTAATTTTCAAATCTCCATCTTGCATTATTTTAACCACCTCTTGACATCCAAGACCCAATTCTTCATTTCCTTGCTAATTATTTCACAAACAAATTTCTCTTCTTCTTCATCTATATATCTTATATTCAAATCTTTATTCCACGGTTTATAACCCACCACTTCCCGCCCACATCTTTATTCTTGTTAGTCTTCTTATTTCAGTTTCAGAGATATACATTATTTTACTCATCCCTTGATATCCAGGAGCTTCCTCTTCATCGTCTTCTTAACTATTTCACAAACAAATCTTTTTTCTTCTTCTGTATATCTAATGTCGAAAGCTCTGTTCTTCCTTGTATAACCACCACTTCCCTCCCACTTCTTCATTCTTGTCAATTTTCCTTCTTGAATTTCATATTTTTTCGACATAATTTTAGAAAAATCTGACATCCATATATTTTTTTTCACTTACCTTTTAAGTGTTCCACATCCATATCTTTATCCTTCATTCCCTTCCTATGTATATAAGATCCCAATCTTCATTCATTGTTTTCACTACATATTTATTTTTCAAACGTCCAATTTCCATAATCTTATCCACTCCTTGACATACAGGACCCTATTTTTCATCGTCTTGCTAACTATTTCACAAACAAATCTCTCTTCTTCATCTTCCATATATCTAATATCTTAATTTCTCTGGTACGTTGTATAACCCTCCACTTCCCGCCCACGTCTCTACACTTGTTAATTTTGGTTTTTGAATTTAATAGACTTATTTGCCAAAATTTTTTTAAAATCTTACATTCATATATTTATTTTTCACGTACCTTTTAACTGTTCCACATCCATATCTCTATTCTTCATTTTCTTGCTGTGTATATGAGATCACAATCTTCATTGATTCTTCTTACTAAGTATTTAATTTTCAAATCTCCATCTTCCATTATCTTACCCACCTCTTGGCATCCAGAACAATATTATTCATCGTGTTGCTATTTATTTCACAAACAAATTTCTTTTCTTGTCCTTCTACATATGTTGTATTCAAATCTTTCTTCCACGTTGTATAACCCACCACTTCCCGCCCACATCTCTATTCTTGTTAGTCTTCTTATTTCAATTTCACAAATATACATTATTTTACTCATCGCTTGATATCCAGGTGCCTACTCTTCATCGTCTTGCTAACTATTTCTATAAAAATCTTTCTTCTTTCTCTATATTTCTACTATCGAAATCTCTGTTCTACGTTGCATAACCCACATCTTCCCGCCCACTTCTTTATTCTTATTAATTTTGCTATATTAATTTCATATATATTTGACATAATTTTATAAAAATCTGGCATCCATGTATTTATTTTTCACGTACCTTTTAACTGTTCGACATCCATATTTTTATTCTTGATTCCCTTGGTGTGTACATGAGATCCCAATATTCATTCATACTTCTTACTAAGTTTTTAATTTTCAAATCTCCATCTTCCATTATCTTACCCACTGCTTGACATCCAGAATCATATTATTCATCGTGTTGCTAACTATTTCACAAACAAATTGCTCTTCTTCTTCTTCTATATATGTTGTATCCAAATCTCTATTCCACGTTGTATAACCCACCACTTCCCGCCCACATCAGTATTCTTTTTAGTCTTCTTATTTGAATTCCTAGATATATTCGATATATCAATAAAATTTTATATAACCCTAAACTCCACGAAGGTGCAGTTCATAAAAACTTCAAATACAGTACATAATTTATATGACCAGAAATACCGTTACGTAATATTTGATTTTAAATTATAAGAATTACCTTTACATAATTTTTGAATGTTTAAAACCAGAATTACCGTTACGTAATGTTTGAATGTTTACAGCCAGAATTATCGTTACTTTGTATTTGAAAGTATATCACCAGAATTACCGTTACGTAATATTTGAACTTATATGGCCAACATATCATTAAGTAACTCTTAAATGTTACCTTAGGTGTCATATAATTACTTGAAATAACACACTTTTGTGCACGTGTAATGCAGTAGTTCAAAAACCACCTAATGGTTTTACTTAGCCCACATTCGCTTATCACCGCAGAAGAATAAGGGTAAGTGCACTAGTATTATCAAACAAATCTGTTGTTTATTCAATAAAATGTAGCACATTTAATATAAAAAAATGATTGTTTGTATTAACACAATCCGAACGCTTTTCCACTGCAGTTGCTGTCGTAAAAAGAATCTTTTTTCTCAGAAAATGTTCCCTTTTTTAAAATTTTTCAGTACCATGCTATCTAAAACAGCCCCATATTTGCTAACCCTAATTACTTAGCCTCTCGCTGGTTGTCGAGTAACATGATGTCTAACTTTTGTTTCTTATTTCAAGAATTTAATTCAGATTTATAGAATGACCTTATGAGAATATACAATTAAAATATTTATACAAAACGTTATACCTGCAAATTGTATTGGCCAAATACCCATGAAATGTAAGGTTAGAAACTTTCAACTGCAAAAGTTTACTTTTTCTTCGTACAGTTCTGTTCCTACTTTAATATCTTGTTCCCTTAGTTACTATATGCAAATATTCAATAACATTATAGCTACATTTTATTGTTGTCTGTAACACTTTGTATTGGTTAAAAGCGTAACAATACTCGTCAATCAATTGTTGTAAATATGTGACGTAACCGAAAGAGAACGTGTGTGTTTTCTTATAGCAAAGCCGCACCAAACTGTCTGCCGAGTCCACAGAGGAGAATCGAACGACTAATTTTAGCGTTGTACAAGCGGGGGACCGAAAGAAAAAGAAGATGAAGACAGAAATGTAAAATAGATAAGTGAAGGATAGCAGTGGGAAAAGACAGAAGTGTTCAAAGCTGGGTTATAAAAAAGACAATTTCTCCTTTAACGCTAGTAAACAAATTGTACTTGGATTATAAATAAAAGATTGTTCCTCGCGATCACGTTTATAACGTTTTGCAGGGGTAGATTTCAGAGCAAGTTTTGTTTGTCGTCTGTAGATCTTTTACGTACACATGACTTTAACCTATTATACACATATAAAAATAGAAAGAACCACAAAATGTTTTATGATTAGATTAAAATACACAAATTGGTACTACTAAGAAACAAATATATAAAGTTGATAAAAACAAATTGTGAGATTATTTGATACTCTGGAATAAGTGTGTCAAAAGGGTTTTAGTTTACTATGTTTGATGTTCCATGTTTGTATAGGAAGTGTTCTGCTAAGAACCATTCAACAATAACATACAGTTACGTCACATGTTGATATGTGAATGATAGTGTTATTAATTCCTAACAAGTCAGTGTAGAATATCCTGTTTGTTGTCAACATTATTCATACCTGTTATTTCGTTATTTAAAAAGTTAATGTTGAACTTTGAACTCATCCGTAGTTTTTCAAACGCGAGAAAAGGATACCATAAACAGGAGACAGAGTTAAACTGATGGACAGACACTACGGCTCACGATATATATATATAATAGTAGTATATAATGTCCAATCATATTCAGATGTTGACGACAGCTGCTTTCAAAGTCGATCTTCATTGGTTGTTGTTCAGATCGAAGTGTGTAACATCATAAAACAGCAAAATAAAAAGTTTGTAGCAAATAAACCACAAAGAAAACTGTACGAAAAACAAGACACGAGTAATTAGTATATTAAGTAATAAACATTTATTAACAAATACAATCATAGGATTTGGGATTATGATTTAAAAATTAGTAAGTAAATTGTCTACTGGAGAAACACGTTAGAGTTTAGATATTAAACAGTCCCCAGCAAGTACAACAGCAAGTCTACGGACTTACAACGCTAAAATCAGGCGTTCGATTCCTCTCGGTGGACTCAGCAGATAGCTCAATGTGGCTTTGTTCTAAAAAAATACACATACGTACATGTTAACAAACATGAAAGTCTGGATTGGTTTCTTTCTTCTTTGTGACTTTACACTCACTAAATGTTACAAAATTATAATGTATGTCTGAGTAAAACTGTTCATACAGATTTATAATTATTTTTTACTTAAAGTTTAAAATATGATATGTTGATGCGCACTCAAAACCTGAAAGATGCTCACAAGTTGTGGAAGGATAAAAATCAGGTGTACTAAAAGATCAAAAGGTTAAAAAAGATACATTGCAGTAGATGATTAGTAATGGTTATTTTATAACTCACAAATTACGTTTTAGTTCCAGGTTAGTTTTAACCCCATATCATACACACAAGATTTCTTCTGACTGAAGTCATCCGAATTTCTCTTAACTCGAAGCTTGTATATATTTTATACGTATGAAGACCGTATGGTCTGTTATACTGACGAAACCAAACCAAATAGTAAGAGCTATTAAACATTTGGAACTTTCCAAGAAAACAATAAAACAGTTGTCTACCCCTATTCTTCCTTTACAGAAAATTCTACCTTTTCTACTTTTTATAAATTTATGTTTAGATTCATCCTAACCTTCTGAGCCCTAAAGAAATATTTTAAAAGAACTATCACTAAATACAAATATTCAGGTTATATCATCCAATAGTACCATTGTTATTCTTACCTGAAATGACTACTTAACCAAAAAATAATTATTCTTTACCACTCTACCAAATTTAATATCCTTAAATGATTACTTAAGGAAACATTACAAAGATGACCAGATGATTAAGGCGCTTGATTCGTAATCTGAGGGTCACAGGTACGAATCCCATCACACCAACCATGCTCGTCCTTTGTCCCGTGGGTTCGTGATAATGTTACGGTCAATCCTATTATTTTTTGGTAAAAGAGTAACCGAAGAATTGGTAGTAGGTGGTGATGACTGGTTGCTTTCTCTTTCGTCTAACACTGCTAAATTGAGGACGGCTATCGCATATAACCTTCATGTATCTTTGTGTGAAATTTCAAAATCAACAAAAATGCTTGAGAAAACTTAGTAACAAAAGTGTTGTAGACATTTGTCTGATGATGAGAAGACACCGGGTAAACCATCACAGTATATTAAGTTGTTAGCGTAATTGTTATGAAAATAATTATTATAAATTTACTAAAATCACGAAGTAAATGCAAAGTTAATTAATAATACAAGAACATAGTATCGACTATGTATTACTAATTGGAGCATTATATAGTGTTGAAGATATATATGTTTGGTAAGTCCAATATAAAGAATTAATAACGTCACATTTTCTAATCTTACTATAATATGGCATGTATATCTGTATCTATCAGTGTATGTGACCGAAACAATAAATAAGTTATGGCATATCTATCAAATGGCACCACAAACAAATATCTATTTAAAATATCCACTTTTGGTATTCTAGATTTAGACAATTACAAAAATAAGTACGATACGTATAACATTCCTTTGTTTGTCACAGATATAATTTTAAATATTCTTCTTGTAATAAGAACCTGGCTTTCACTAGGACTGAACCTGAAGGTTTGATTATATTTTAATGATGTAATTTATAAGTATAGTTTTAAGAAAAGAAAAACTGGTGGGTTTTCTTTAACAAAGTGTAGCACATTTAAGAGATACAAAATGACTGTTTGAATCAGCACAACCTGAACACTTTTACCCTGAAGTACTTGCTGTAAACTGAATCTTTTTTCTTACTTTTTCAAAGTGAATGTTACCAGTTGTCTGACTTTTGTTTCTCATTTCAAGAGTTTAATTTACATTTAAAATATTTATGCAAAACATTATACCTACAAACTGTAATGGCATAAGAACACGGGGAATACGAGGTGAGCAGCCTTTGACCATAAAGATTTTGTTCTTTCTTCGCACAGTTCGATTTATATTTTAATATTTCGTCTCCATAGTTATTACATACAGATATTTAATAGTATTGTGGTTCAACTTTATTGTTTTGTCTCACAATTTATATTGGTTAGAAGTGAAACAATACTGCTCAATCAATTGTTAAATTACGTAATGAAAGAAAGGGAAAATGAAAAGAGAAATATAAAACTGTAAAGTGAATATTTTAAAAGTAGAGTTACACAAAAGACAGTTTCTCTTAAACTTAGTTAACAATTTGTACCTAGAGTATAAATAAAGGTCGTTCCTCAAGCTCATGAATGTAACGATTTGTTGGTGTAAATCACAGAGAAACAAGTTTGAGATGTTTCTCGTCTGCAGATTTATTCTGCATATACAAGTTTAAACGTATATATTTGTTTGTATTACATGAAATATAAAAATAAAGAGAACCACGATTGTTTTCTGATTAGTTTGTTTTTAGCAGCATTTATTTCTGTGTTTTAAAGTTGAAAGGATACACAATTTTCTCGTTGTGATAAAAACAAACCGTAATATTGTGTGATACTTTACAATAAGTAAGTGTTAAAGTAAAAGAAATAATATCAAATGTATTGTTATTGTTTTTATGTTTTTGAACATCGGTTTAATTACATGTACCGTCCATTGTATCTGTTTGTTTTTGTATTTATTTCGTTAACGGGTATAGCTTCCATTGTATTTATCTTTTTTAAGATCTTTGGTTTACTGTAAGATAGAAACTTTAAATTGTTTTAGTTTTTATGTTTTATTTATATGCAAAAACGGCTCGTTTCGGTTGAGAAAATATTTTACATAGAAGAGCGAACAACGTTTCGACCTTCTGTGTAAAATATTTTCTCAACCCAAACGAGCCGTTTTTGCATATAAATTTCTCAACAAGTGGGTTTCTCGTCATCACTGATTTTATGTTTTATGTTTCGTTTCAGTATATTAAATGTTCTGCTCGGGTGGTTTTGTGTTGTCCATACGTATATAATGAACTGATGTGTTCTGAGATGTGAAAAGGTCTTCATACGTACACAGACACACATAAACTGGGTTTCATGTATTTAGTTACGTGTTATTGGGGAAAAACAAACATTTTTTTTTAATCCGTGATAACGAGAAAAACAACTTGTAAAGAAAAGTATATATTTTAAAACGGCTGGTATTGGTTGACAAATTTATTTATGTGAAGGAGCGAACAACTTTTCGACCTTTTTCGGTCATCGTCAGGTTCACAAAGAAAAAAAAAGTAACTGACCAATGGGGGCGTTATAATGTTACAGTCAATCCCACTATTCTTTGGAAAAATAGTAGCCAAAGAGTTGGTGGTGGGTGGTGATGACTAGCTGCCTTCCCTCTAATCAACGCTGCTAAATTAGGGACGGCTAGCGCAGATAGCCCTCGAGTAGCTTTGTGCGAAATTCAAAACAAACAAACCAAACCAAGTCAAACATGTCATTAAATGATGTCTTTCATGATATAAAACACTTCATTACACAAACAGTCTCTGACACTGACATTAAATACTAAATAAATATCTTTAGTTATTCTTTGGAACAGCTTGAACTTATTAATGACTCGTTTTGGTACAAATCAAAACACACATTTAGAGGGGATTACCTTTAACAGCGTTCTGAAGATCATGGTGTGGAAGTGTTTATGATTGTTTAATCTTTCCAAGGATTAACATGTTGCTATTGGTCCTTCTGTTGATTGACAACGTGAACTATTTCAAACGATGTGCTTCTGTGTCATCAGTGTAAGTTATAAACAACATAAAAACGTTAGTTGTATACTTCTGCATAATTTATCATTGAAAGAAACTAAACAAAATAAAGTAAAACAAAAAATATAATCTATAATACGGTGACATTATGGTGAGTTATCTACATTCTATTTGAGAACGGCTTTCATTGATAAGGAGAGAACAACGTTTCGACCTTCCTAGGTCATCTTCAGGTTAAGAAAGAGAGTTTGCAAGTGACCGTTGCTGGACACAAGTCTTCAGGACGAGAGTTTCAACAGGTGTGACAGTTATTAATTAGTATAGGTATAAAGATGTTCCTTTATATTGGTTTAATTTTGGTTTTAGTTTCTGTAAAAGTAGGGCATCTTTCATTTCACGTTTGTTTATATTTGTTTCCATACTTAATATCTGGGTGTTTTCTATGATTATGTTGTGTTTATTTGATTTGCAGTGTTCAAAAACGTGTGAAGGCGTTTTTTGTTGTTGTTGTGCTTTGAATCTAGTTTTCATTTTCCCGCTTGTTTCTCTAATATAGAAGTCAAAGCAATTATTGCATTGTATTTTATTGTTGTGTTTGTCAATGCAGTTTTTACTCATAACAGACTTTAGTTTTGTACCTGGTTTTTGAATAAATTTGGTGTTTACTGGAATGTTGTGTTTTGTTATAAGGTTTTTCCAAATGTTGATTATATTTTTTGCTGATGTCAGGAACATGTGGCATTCAGCAGCATGAGGTTTTGTTGTTTCTTGGGGTTTATTGTTGTTTGTTTTGGTGTGTGCGTATAATTTTTCCACGTTTTTTTTTCGGAAATTTGTCGATAAAACGTTGTTTTATTTTGTTGATTTCATAGTTAATTTTATCAGGTGAACATAGTTTGTGGTTGTGTTTATTTGGTTTCTTAATATGTTGTTTTGTTTTGTTTCATGTGCCGAGTCCCAGGGAATGTATAATCCAGTATGGGTGATTTTTTGTGGATTTCTGGTTTAAATTTCATTTCAGTTCTAGTGATCTTGAGGTTAAAAATGTTATTTGAGAGTTTTTTCTGTTCACAAGTGAACATATTGTAGGGGTGAATAGAGTTAACGTAATTGAAAAACTAAGTGTGTATTTTGTGTATGTGAATTCAGCATTTGTATCATCAACGCACCAGTACATTGGTGGGTGGAAGGCTGAATTTACCGCTTGAGATTCAGTCGGTGTTATAAAAATGTTGGCTAGAACTGTTGACATGGGATTCCCCATACTTAGGCCATTTATTTGTTGGTAGTTTTGGTTATTGAACATAAAGTTAATTTTGGTGGCAGTGAATTCTACAAGGGTTGCTAATTGGTTGCTGGAGATATGTATCAATCCCGTACCCATTTATACTGTCGTCCCTAAGACATTTGTACGACAACGGAGAGTTGAAAACTTTTTACTAACCAGAAGATGACTCAGGAAGGTCCAAACGTTATTCTCTGCTAATCAATAAAAGTGTCAATACCCATAACTGTCGTCCTGAGATACATTTTTATTTCAATTGAGTTTCTTGTCACCAGGAGTTATGTATATTTTCACTTATCTTTCAGATTTGACCGAAATAAGAGTTGTAAAGCTATTTTATTCTTTATTATTTTGTTTTATTTCCATGATGTTTTTATTTGACACTGGTTCTATCTATCCGTGAACCTTTATCACGAGATCAAGGTTTCCAGCGAGTGAAATTAATGTTTGATAATCTTGTATACATGTTACGAACACTCCTGAAAATATCAAAATAATACATATACATTAATCGTAAGATCTTTGTAGTGATGTTTTAGTACGTCTATCTACCCGACTAAAAGTTATCTATGAATATCTAATTTGCTTTGTTTTGTTTGGGGAGGCACAATGTCAAAGGTGAGCCATTAGTGGGCCTACTCCTTACGCAGTTAGTTATTTCGAGATTCTTAACCATCAAAAGGCATCGTTAGATATTGTAGATTCATTTATAGCCTCAACTGCAAGTACAATAGAAATCTATATCAGTCGAACCTATTGAAAAAATAAGTTTATTTAACACCCCCCCCTGTTCGACAGCTAAGACTATATATTATGCCAGTTTAACAGTTGTAAACATACTCGCATCACATGTAAAACACCTATATATAATTTAAAAATATGTGTAACTGACGCAGTTAAGTCTTTGAGAGCACCATATTAAAAGGATTTTAAGAGTAATCTAAGAATTCCAACTTAATACCTGATCTTCACATTATCGTTTCGTTTTGCTTTTATGATTTCGCCAGAGTGAAAATGTGATTAACATGTCGTCCTCTTCAAGAAATTACTACTGGAACAATACGTAACAAACGAGTTTTTCTTTAATCTTCCACTTAAACTTTCAAAAAAAATAGTAACAGATGATTAAACTAACATTACTATCCGGATGTTTAATTAAAAAAATTTAAGTCTATCATGACAATAAATTTAGAGTTAACATATTTGCATCTTCACGATAATTCTTCAGCGTTATTTCAGTTTTTCTTTAAATAAGAATATACAATTATTAGATCACGCTATTTCACTAGTGTTATCTTAAAATTTGCCATTCATCGTTGCCGATACGACGCCTTTAATCGTTCTTCTAATATCCAGAGTCTCAAACTCAAACTAACGTGGCAGGGATTTAGTTTAGAGAGAGAGAGAGAAAAATCAGAAGAGTTCTCTCTCCAACTGAGGTGTTCAAGAACGTTGTGGTTCCTCTTCGTCCCGTTTCGCCAGTTATTAGGATTTTTTTTTTAATTCTTTTTTTGGGTGGAGGATGTCACTAAATGTTGTCTTGGGTGGAGGCAAAGGCAGCACCGGAAATAATGGCCGGGTCTCGTCCCGAAAAGAAGAAATCAAGTAAATATAAACATGGAATCAATTCAATTCAAACTACCTAACTCAGGGTCTGGTAATAAAGTTGCCTGGGCTGGGATCTAGAAATCCAATGCCTTAGTATTTGCTGTGTATTGCCGGGAGTGCACCGAGAAAACCCACTTTCACAGGACAGACGCCGTAAGTTTCGCCTGTCGTGTGCCCGATATATCCCGAGTTCTTCTCTACCTACCTTTCAGCATACATTGTTGTACTCTTCCAAGTTGGTAACTACGCAACGAGTCGCGAAAAACGCCTTAAATAACACTCATGGGCCTTTTCACTGTATTCTAGAGCAACAAATAGAAAACATAGCTCTCATATTCTGACGCAAAGTTTTAACTTCTACATCTTTATTAAGCACCAAACGTATTTAAGAGTAATAAACATTTGTTTTTATAAAAGGTTCAAGGAAAATTGTGTGACATGCTTAACGAAAAGTTGAAAGAACATCCTAGAAATTTTGCGGAAGTGCACAACCATATAACAGCTATTACCTAACTTTTGTTTTGCGAGATAATATCCCGTAGCGTCATCTATTATCTCAAACAAGAACAAAAAGAAAAATCCTGTTGCATTATAGCGTCATCTATCATCAAGAATATTATTTATAAAAATATAAAAAGGAAAATCCTGAAGTATTAACTAAATTTAAGTTTTCCCGATATACAAGCCCAAACTATTTAAAAGTTGTCTTTTAAACAATTTAGAGTTATAATCAAATATATCAAAATCTAGTTTATTGTAAACTTGTTTAGACCTTGTCCTACGTGTTCAAAATTACGAACAAAGCTCTTTCAAATATTTGATTAATTTAAAAATTATTAACCAAAACTCAATCAACGAGAAAATGAACATACTTTTTAAATTTAAGTTTACTCGATAAAATAGGCAAAATAAAGCAATATTACTTTTATGTTTATTTCGGAAATATAGCACATTATGACAAAAATCACACAAAGTTCACACTTCTACGTTAGAAGTGCTTGTAATAATTCACCATATGATTATACAAACAAATCCACAACTCGCAATGATTTCAAAATATATTCTTTTTCAGTATAAGTACATTTAGTATTTCTTTCCCTCCGTACATTTTGTTTTACATATTTAACCACGTATTGTTCTTCTTGATGACAAAAAAACCCACTTGAAAGAAAAATGCATCTCGGAATGGTTAACTTGAAAATGTCTTTGAAAGATTGAAACGTTGTTCTCTGCTTTATTTTTTTTGTTTGGGAATTTCGCACAAAGCTACTCGAGGGCTATCTGTGCTAGCCGTCCCTAATTTAGCAGTGTAAGACTAGAGGGAAGGCAGCTAGTCATCACCACCCACCGCCAACTCTTGGGCTACTCTTTTACCAACGAATAGTGGGATTGACTGTCACATTATACACCCCCACGGCTGGGAGGGCGAGCATGTTTAGCACGACGCGGGCGCGAACTCGCGACCCTCGGATTGCGAGTCGCACGCCTTACGCGCTAGGCCATGCCGGGCATCTGCTTTATTAATAAAAATGTTAAAATGCATAGCAGCCATGTTAGTTAAAAGTATAGGAGGTTGTAATCTTGAGACATCCTGATCTCAGCTGAATATGTAACATATAATTACCCAGAGTTCCCAGTGATTACCAAGTTACAGATAAATATATTTCACTTGTAAAGGGTTCAACAATTCTTGTTTTAGGAATTTGATTTGGTTTTAGGACTTACAGTATCAAGATTACAACCTCCTTTACTTTTAAAGAGAAATAACCAATCAAATGGGTAACACTGGAAACTCTGGGTAATTGTATGTTACATATTCAGCTAAGATCAGGATGTCTCAAGATTACAACCTCCTTTACAGATCTATCTTTTTTTTTTCTTTTTTTCTTTTTTTACAGCCTTTCAGATAGTCTACGGTGACAACCCTGATAAACCTTATGGATATGAGAACCAAAGTGAAAAAGATCCACTACTTCGAACTTCTGAAGAACGTAAAGTTTAAGTTTCAACTTCAGTGGACTTGAAAAACTTGGTCTGTAACTTATTATTTACAAGTTTGATGATTATAGCAAATACTAGAGATATGAACATTGGTTACTATTTATCCAGACAAGTACTAGAAATCAGTAAAACGTGTGCATGCTATGAATCACGAGAAGAATTATACACTCTCTTGGCTAGAACACAGCATGACATATGAACTGTTAAAGCAAGAATGAAAATACTTGTTTCTTTTAATTTCAGTTTGGAAGTATATCAAGTTCACATGGTGTCATTCGTTACTAAGGTATAGTTTGTTCTTTACCTGTTTTTTTTCTTTAATTTTTGGCTTACTGTGTTTCTCCAAAGAACATTACAAGATGTAGCTTTCAGTAGGTTCAGGGAACTATGAGGAAGATAGCACCAATAAAGTTATTGAATGGTGAAGAAGGAAACATTACCGTGTTTTGTAGAAAGACCACAAGACAACCTTTAGAATCTTGACCGTATAACTTTGTTTCTGTTACTGTCATTAGTGAAAATATACAGTCTCTTACCTTACTGGACCTGTTCATTTTCAGGTCACCACTTTAGTTTCATTGGTCAATGGACTTTCAGAATTATCAGTACGTTGGAATGATCATATGGAGGTAGTGAGAAGATTTGTCACCAAACCAACACACTTCTGGTTTCGGTTCATGAAACAACATATCTTGGTTACATAGAGTTAGCCATAAACATTATGACGAGTTGTATGTGTGACTGCAATGCATCCAAGAGAAGAGAACCTAAAACTTTGCACACATAGTAAGGGGATAGTGTAGGTGTGTACTAAGGTACTATGTGTTAGATTTGACTCAAAAATGTTCTTTATCCTGATTATTCTGTTTGTAAAGGTCTATAGAAAAGTATCATTTTCTCTCTCTTACTCAGTACACTATTTTCAACATAAACTTGGGAACTCTAAACATTTGAAGTAAACTAAGTTTTGGAAACAGAAACAGAGAATACGGTAGAATTTGAAGACTGAAAAAGATTCAGATGAAATCACAGTGATAAAATAATCGAATCTGAGAAACTAAAGTAAATCCATTTGTTTTTAAAAAGGGTTGGACTGAATTAAGATTGGAAAATCGTAAAATAAAAAATCATTAAAGAATTGGTCCATTGGAGTAGCTATAGAATTAATTAAAATAAAGGAGACACTTAACTGGTATAGTAAAATCTTAGTGGATCCACTGCTAGATATGTTTTAGTACTGTATATAGAGTCCAGGTAAAATGGGTTATAACTAAAATATTCCTGGTTGACCAGGTATGATAATGATTGAAAATGTTTCATGACCAATGCTGTCAGTGAACAAAGGTCATGGAGTGACATTATTCACTGGACAAAGAATGTAAGTTGAAATTCTGATATGAGTATGCTTTATTTGTACACATTTCCACTAAATGATCAAGAAAAGAGATGTTTAGCATTACAGATATTAATTTTGAGGTAAAGAGGACTGGAAGGTTAAACACCAACCATCTAGCAGAAGAAGACTATTGTATTGTTTGAAATGGTAAGTGAGTTGTACCAGTGATGAATATTAGTAGTCTGTTCTCTTTATTGTACTTTTAAAATTAAGCAATAAGTTATCCTCTTGTAAACACTCTAAAACTCCTATATTTTGTTTTTCTTTAATTAATTTTTTTACCCAGTGTTTTCCTTACATCATTACAATATGAACCTGATTTGCATATTTATTTTCTGTTTTTTCTATTTATCATTTAACACTGAAACTTATGTTAGTGAACTTTCTATTTGTCTTTCCTACAAGAAAACATCTCTTAAATAGCAACTTCTATAACTTTTTAAGAAATAAAAATTCATTCAATGTTTTAGGAAAAAATGAAATATCTACTATTTCTAAACTTCTTGGTTCAGAGACGTCTCAAGAAATGTTTCTAGGAACAGAGGGTCAAAGTTAAGAGCAATGAATCTGCCATTACAGACAAGTGATTACAATCAGACTTGATCATTTATGATTTGTATGACTTGTTTAAGTCACACTGTAGATTTGTAACTATATATAGTCCATTACAGTAAATGTTGGTTTGTTATTTTCGGTTCTTAACCCTGCAGGAGAATTTCACCCTTCATGAAACAGCTGCTTATTTTGGTACAGTAATCTGAAATTACATAAAGCGTATTATTTCAATGACATTTACTGTATATGTATGCTAATAACAATACATCTCGTGGTAACCTGCTGCTGATATTACCAGCAAGCAGCAACAAGTTAATCCCAATCACATTATGTCAGGGCTTACAGAATGTCATCAAGACCGCATAGATTTCTTTGAAAACCTGACTGACAATTGCCGTATTTTATATCCAAGAAGCTGCTGTGGTAGTGACATTTTCCAATATTAAGCTACAAGGTTTTAAGTAAAGCTGCTGATAAACCTAGAAATTTTTATTGGAACTTATAATCAAATATTTAAACATAATAAAGGAAAATCAAAATTAATTTAATGCATCACTTCTTAGCTTGCACCCTGTTTTAATTACAAAACCTAAAATATGATCAAATGTTTATACCCTAATATTTTAGTGGTATTAAAAAGGGTAAACAAGTTCTTGCTTTTATGACCCTGATGTTATACACAAGAAACACTTTTACAGGGGCATAAAAACTGTCAATCTGAATTCCTTTAAATTTTTTCATAATAATTGCAGATTGTGAAAATGCAATTACAATTTTTATTGCAGCACAGCCTTAGTTTTCTCAACATTTCCAATTTGACTTCTTTTACTTCACAATGTCTTTCTGACCCTATCTAATGATATAACTGTGAAATACATACAGTAGTAAAACTTATCCAACTGACTGAAATACGAAGTGTACAAGGGCACTGAACATTTTGGAGTTGTTATGAGGCAAATTGATTTTTTGTTCAAAACTGGACTATTGGTCTGTCATCTAAGTTTCTGCCAGGACCTTGGCCTTGAAGATGCTGTACACTTCTCACCATCTGATACTTCAGCCTTAAACAGGGTCTTTCCACACTTCTCTAGTTCAGAGTCTGTACACTGGGTTCAACTGGCTCTACTTTTTGGGAATATACAGTTTGCCATTCTTCCTTTTGGTCTTCATATTTAGGTGGCTGAGTTCAGTATGTCATAGATTGACGTTGCTGTCTCCACTGATCAGCCCACCACACGATGTTTTATTACCACCTCTGTCTGTTACCTTTCTCTGAGTCATCTGAGGAAGGTTGATACTTCCAATTGGTTGTACTATTTTCATTGCCAAACATATTTTGTACCATACTTCTATTCCCTAGTATACAGATGGTTTAAAATCAGTTTGTTACTTTAGTTTTAATTTTCCCTTTCTCTCTTTGTTCTGATTTATTTGTTTTTGGTACTTCCTTAGTTTGGTGTTCATATCCCTCCATCTTATATCTAGGTGCTTTGTCTTGTCTATTTTTTTTATAGTTCTGTCCTTTGGGATTGCTCCCAACCCTTTGGAATCCAGGGTTTAAACTTCAGAAGTTATTTTTCTTTAGAACCAGTCCCAGGCTTTGGTCCTGTCAGTGCCTTCCTCTCTCACTTCATCTCCCAGTTTTCTTTATTCTCTAACAACCTGGGGTTTTGTATGTCCTATCTCATAATTTCAATCTTCTTTTTTCATACTTTACCCTTCAGATTGTTCTATTTTCTATCCACTTCTCACTGATCATCTGTATCTTCGTTATAAACAGAAGGAATTATAGAATCTATCTCCCACTCTACTCTGGATTTTTATTCTAGTCTTTTTGTTGTCCCCATAAAGTTGTGTGGTTCTTATCCTGTCATTTCTTTATCATCTCTGAATCTCTACATGTATCCTTTTCTGCTTCAACTGTTTAGGGTCACCATCTTGCATATTCTTCTTTGGGTGTATCAGACCATAGACATTTTCGCATCTCCTGCCAGTTTCAACATAGCACAGCTTTTCGTTGTTTGTCTTTGGCAATCTCACAGACTGGTATGTGAACTAAAAGTAACACATTTGTTTTCCATAACTTATATAATTATGCAGTTTCCTTTTTCTCTGGATTTTGCTTCCTACCAATTTTTATTCTCCAGTATACCCAGAAGATCGAGTGTGATGACTTTTGTTTGTTTTATTTTCCAGTCATTTTCATGTGGTTTATATACGTATTATGGTACCTTGATTAATGTGCACATTTCAACACATTGAAAATTCCTCATTGATAAGAAAATGAATGTAAGAAGGTGATAGTCATCTGAAACAATGTTACATGAAGAACAACATCTTACACTTCTCATTCCTGGTGCCATGGGAAACCACCAAGTTGCTGTCTTTACCTCACAGGTATTACTAAACAAAAATCTTAATTGAACACAAGAGAATGGAAAATATTAAACCCATCTCCTCCTTCTAAGAGGCCAGTGTTGAAATGAAAGTTTTCTGGGAATATGATTAACATTGCCAATTCTGAACTCTTATAAAAACAAAACAAATAAAACAGACAATTCTTTCCTGATCTTTCTGACTTCCAGTTAATTTTCTTTTCCTTGTCAAGAGACAATTTGTGCTTATATAGAGATTGTGTGATCTTCCCATTGGTAGAGGGCTACAGCAGTGTGATTGTCATAAGCTGTTGTAATGCACGTGGAAGCTTGTTCAGGGTTGATGGCATGTGGTAGTTGTATGTAAGTGAATAGCTCTTAGTGGTTCAGAGGTAAGTAGCTATACGAAAAACATTTTTACATGAGGGAGATTTTAACCCTGTCTCTTGACTATTGAACTATCCCAGAATGAGTTAAAATATGATGACATTTCTTGTCATTATAGTTTGTGCAAACTAAGTTTTACTCTGGACAAAAGTTTAAGGAAAATAAATATTGAATGTGATTACCAAGTTACAGATAAATATATTTCACTTGTAAAGGGTTCAACAATACTTGTTTTAGGAATTTGATTTGGTTTTAGGACTTACAGTATCAAGATAATTATACTCGCTATAAGTATACAAGTATAAAAGTGGAAACTTATTTCAAGACAATTTGAATTGCTATTGGTTGTGGAACATCTGTTATTTAGAAGGTTTGTTTGAAGTTCCTTCAGCATGAACCTTATTTAAGTTTCTAAAAAGCAGAAATTTCATACCTTCTATACTAATGTTAAATAGTGTTCCTGATGAAATATAGTGTGTATGTTGTTGTATATAAGATTTCTAAGACAAATGATTTTTTCTTTTTCTAAACTCTTTCTCATGATACTGATATTTGTTTTCAAAAAATATTTTACATTTGAAATGTTTACACCTAAAGTATTACGTCCCTTGAAATATGTTTTTCTGTAATAAAAGAGTAGGTATGCAGATGTATTTGGTTGTCAAAAATGTAAATGGTACAAAATAATGAAGGTACCAAACATTTATAATGAACATGTATGGAAATATACAGGATAAATAGAACATACATTTAAGATACTCTTTTAAATATAAATACTTTCATTGAGTTCTTCCATTTACGTGTGTGATAGGATTGTTGGTTTTAATTACTAAGAGAAGTTACTTGCAAACAATTATATACTTTGTAAAAACTAATGATACCATGAAATTCATTGTCTTTATCAATTTCCTCTACTTAAAAGTAGACAATTTCACAAATGTAATTTGATTTTTATATTTTACATAGAATTTAAAAAAGTGTTGTGATCTTCATTAAATATTTTAACTGTATAGTTGGCAGTGGTAATCTGCATAACCAGCAGTAGGATAAACTTAAAATGCAGACCAAATAATTTTCCTACGTACTCTGGAGCGAGGGGGTATACAAACAAAGAAGTGTGTGAAGCACCCAAGTAAAATATGAAAAATTACTTTGTTTTTATAACAGTCTAGCTCCCACTCAGTATACCTCATGTTCGATGACTGATATGAAAGTCATCGACATTGAGCCTGACAGTAAGAGGGAGTTGTTCAGTGATGGCATTAATCTTTACACTGAAAAGTGTGACACTCAAAACACAGCTCGAAGGGACTCCAAGTTCCTGTAGAAAAGAACAGGAAAGTTTCGAATCCACAGAAACTTGGAATTTCCTGTCTATTAAAAAAGTTTCAATAAAAATGGGCAAATGACCACATCACCCATATATATGGAGGTCTCGCAAAATGTCATATCTCCATGTTGTATCATAAGCATTTTCAATGTCAAAGAGTATTGATACAAGATGTCGTTTCAGAAAAGCTTTTCTGATTGACGTTTCAAGTAAAATCAGGTGGTCCACAGTGGAGCTCTGTTGTCGGAACCCACACTGGGTGGACGAGAAGAGGTAGCTTGATTCGAGGGACCCAGGCAACAGGTAGAGAAAACAAACAGTGATTGTACAACCAAAGGAAACACAGATGGCAACGGCCTTGAAGGGTGTGTCGAGTGGTGTATGTCAGGCAACTGTGACGTGACGTCTTTAAGTGACTGAACCTCTGTCACTGGAAACATCAGAGAGGGTTTGGAATGTACGGCCGTTCCATGCAATTAAGATAACCTGCCTTGATGGTGACAGGTGCACGTGGTGATGTAAATGTCAAAATGAGGATATTGTTCAGTAATGTAACTCCATCTTTGTGAGTGGAGATACGCCTCACTGCAGAAACTCGAGTGGAGTACCCAGCTAAAATCTCTGACTCGGGAATGTTCTTCAAATCCATCTCAACAAAAACTGTTGGATGTTTCCACTGATATGTCTCCAAATCAAAGTTTCTTTGCTGACTTTGGAGAGCTAGCAAGTCCCTTCTGAATAAAAAAGGAAGACATTTGCCCTCAAGGTTTCTCTGAAAGAGAATGTAGGATAAGAAAATGAGGAACAACTGGTGGTACAGATGTTGAAGATTGCTGATCAGAATCTTCAAGACGTAATTCTTTTCCTATTGACTGTTTTTCACTATTTTATTTAAATTTTTGTTTGGAGGATCAATAAGAGAAAAGAAAATTTTGGTGCCCTCTGACCCCACCCACCATAGAGCCCTATGAGGAGATGCACTACAGTGTCAAGCAAGGACACTGCAGCAACGACAGGGTTTTGTGAGTACTACACCCAAACACCTGCATCAGACACAAAGTCCACAACACCTGTTGAGAACCTTCAACACTGGTACCTGGTTGATCATAGCCCAAGTGGACCAGCTGATTGATCCAAGGGAGACCAACCCAAGGCTGCCTGTCTATAGGAATTCAAGGTCAAAGTGGTGTGTTATGGTTGGACCCTCAACCAACAGGATCCTCTCCACACACGGTAAACACGTGGGTGGATGTTTAGATACCAGAAGAGGTAATCTGAAAGAACAGAACCTTCCCTGGGAGGTTCCCTTACCACGTACAGGAGTCCACACTGAGGAGTGAGAATAAGAAGTGCAGTAAAAATTAAAATAAAGAAATAAAGTTGTTGTATGGAATAAAATACAGAATGTGAAATATCAATTTTTCGAATCAATTATATACGTGTGTGCGTGTATAACAAATACTTAAAGAAACACCTTAGGGATACTGTGCATACGAAAATTGTGACCATAGTGATAACTACTAGAGCTCAAAACTTTAATGATACAAAGAATTATCACAGAGAATATTTGGTTGGAAAGTAAATAAAGTTTTTATGCAAAAAGTTGTCATTCGGTTTGAGGAAAAGAACTTGCAAATTTATGCCTTTTCTCAATGTCAATATTTTAATATTTGAAGCAATCCAAAGTTAACTATGTCAGAAATGTCTCAACAGCTCCATGTAACAATCATTACCTAAATCTAGGAAATTGGAAAAGTTTCAAAACTTGGACACTAGGTTTTGGATAATTAACATGTTGAGAGAGTCACTATTTGTTAAACTTGTTTGGTGGGATCTGGGAAGTACAGTTTATCACAAAATGTTTGATCCAAATCACAGCTGAAAGATATTGTCATCAGTTGGAGTGCTAACACCAACCACTGATAAGGAAAAGAACTGCATTAATCAATATAGAAGACCAATGTTTTTCACGACTTAAGATTGTGTTTTGAATCCTACACACTTCATAAATGACCCAAGAAAAACTTCAGGCCTTAAAATGGGAAGTTGTGCCTCATCGATCCTATTCACTAGATGCTGCTCCATGTGATTATCATATTTTAAGATCCTCACGGCATTACTGAGATGAAAAAATGTTTGTTAAAAACGAGGAACTCAAAACTGATTTAAGATTGTTTTTTGAATCCAAATTCAAGGATTTTGTTCACGTGGAATCCAAAATATGGAATAATGACATATAAAATGAAGTCAAATACAGTGGTATCTTGGTTCTTGAATGACTCCCTTCATGAACTATTCGGTTTTCGAATATACTGTTTGAGAAAAAAATGTTTCGGTTCCCGAACAAAGCTGTTGTGGCCTGAACCCCTGAAATAACCTGACTGATGAGCTGAATGACCCTTCAACCATTTTCGGCCCATGCCAAGTTTGCCTAAAACATTTTACCCACACCTGTCGCTTAGTTCACACCCCCACTAAAATCTGTTGTGAACGTTTCTTTTTTCTTTCTTTTTTTTTACTAAATATTCTGATTAAATTAGTCATCATGGAGTCAAAGAATGATAATAAAAGCAGCAAACCAAAAAGAAATGTTGTTTGAGCCACAATAGAGGTGAAAAAAGATCTCATAACGAAATATAAGAGTGGTGTTTGCTTGTCTGACCTTGCTACAAAGTTTGGAATGGCAAAGTCTGCAGTCTGCACCATACTGAAAAATAAAGGAGGTGATGTTGCAGAAGGAGTGACTGTGCTTATGAAACAAATATCACAAACAATGGAAGAGGTATAAAAACTTGTTGATTTGGGTAAATGAAAAACAGTTAACTGGTGATAGCAATTTTGAGACCATCATTTGTGAGAAAGCAAAGCAGTTTTATGCTGACCTTCTAAGAAACACCCCTGGAATGAGTGCTGATCCAAGTGATGTCTTTAAGGCTAGTAGGGGTGGTTTGAAAAATTTTGGAAGAGAAGTGACATACATAGCTTCGTGAGACATGTGGAAGGTGCCAGTTCTAACAAAGATGCTGCTGATGAATTTGTTAGGGAATTTAAGGACTGTGTAGAAGCTGAGGGTTTTATTCCCCAACAATGTTCAACTGTGATGAGACAGGCCTCTTTTGTAAGAAAATGCCAAAGACGACCTACATCACCAAGGAGGAGAAGTCACTGCTAGGACACAAGCCAATGAAGGACAGGCAAACTCTATTGTTATGTAATAATGCAAGTGAGGTCTTAAAACTTAAGCCTTTGCTTATGTACCTGTCATTCTGAAAACCCAATTGTTTTAAAGAAAAATTATGTCCTGAAAAGAAAACTAAATGTCATATGGAGGGCTAATAGTAAAGCATGGGTAGTCAGGCATTTTTTTATGGAGTGGGTCCATGAAGTGTTTGCCCCAAGTGTAAAGAACTACCTCACAGAAAAACAGTTGGCACTCAAGGCCCTTCTTGTGATGTACAATGCACCTGCTTACCCACCAGGCTTGGAGGACAGGTTGGTAGAGGAGTACAGTTTCATTACGGTGAAGCTCTTGTCCCCTAACACGACTCTTCTCATTCAGGCCATGGACAAGCAAGTTATATCGAACTTTAAAAAACTCTACACCAAAACACTGTTTCAAAGGTGCTTTGAAATGACCTCTGACACAGAGTTAACCCTCAGAGAGTTCTGGAAAAATCACTTTAATAATCTCCATTGCTTGAGGATCATTGACAAAGCCTGGAGGGAAGTGTCTTTGAGGACCATGAACTCAACCTGGAAGAAATTGCAGCCAGACTCAGTAGCAGATAGAGATTTTGAGGCTGAGCCTATTGTCGAGGATATTTTCTCACTAGACAAATGTATGGGTTTGAATGTGAGTGATGATGATGTGGAGGAGTTGGTGGAAGACCACAACACTGAGCTCACCATGGAAGACCTTCAGAAGGAGCAGCAACTGAGGAAGTGTCTTCAGATGAGGAGGAGGGAAGGGAGGATGTTCCTAGTTCACTAATCAAGGAAATGTGTGGAAAATGGGAAGAGTTACAAAGTTTTGTGGAAAACCGCAGCATAAACCTTTTCAATAACAATGTCATGTCTTACTTCTGAAACATTTTAAAATGCAGGCAGAAACAAATCTTATTAGACAAGTTTTTAGTGAGAAACAGGTCCAGTGAGTCACAAGCAGGTTGTAGCAGTGCAAAGAGAGAGAAACGAGAAAGAACCCCAGAAGGAGGGTTACTTGACGTTTTTATGGAAGGTGACTTCCCTTCCAAACATTAATAACCATCCTACTCTCCACGTTCCTCACCACCTTTCACTTATTCCATCAGCTCTCCTCTGCACAGGTAGAGTGCAGTTAAATTTTTCATTTATTGTTTTTTGTACTGTGTTTATAGTTTTTGTGGTTGACTTTATGCATGGATTATTATACAGGTATAAATAAGCAATATTTTCACTTAAAATGTTTTATAATGCATAATTTTTGGAGGTCTGTCATGGATTAATTTAATTTATAGTATTACTTATGGGGAAAATTGATTCGCTTTTCAAACAGCCTTCTGGAACGGATTAAGTTCGAGAACTGATGTATCACTGTATTATTGTGACTTAATTTGTTAATTGAAGACTGGTTTTTGTTCTGTTTATTAAAGTATTTAAAAAACTACTTTTCTTCAGTCTGATACAAAGAAAAAAACAACTTGAACTATACACTAGTTTTCTACAATAGTTTTCATGCTGCTAATTATAGTTTATTTTTCCAAATATCCTGTGTTAACTCTCTCATTTCAGCCAAATTATTTTACTTTAAGTTTTCAGTTTTCACATAAACCAATACAATATGAATAATGTTAAAGGTCTGTGGAGACCAAGCCATGGATGTGAGAGTTATATTAGATTCTTTACTGTCAACATACTGGTTCACCACACTCTATCTCCATGTTACTAACATACTGACAACTTAGTGGTTTCCCATCATGCTTTACTGTAAATATTGTACTTTCACTGTTATACTGTTCTCTCCTCCACCATTGAATGAAGTTTTCATTGATCGTTGCTGAACTATTTGGATATAGATTGATGTTGAAACAGCATAAATTTCCAGCTTTGTTCATTTCATCATTTGTGGTCCAATACCCATCTAAACCTTTTGGCCAGTAACCTATTTTTAGCAGTAGTTTTGAGCCAGCTAAATGTCCAGTGAGAGCACTTTATGTTAATGTGCATGTTACCGCTTTCAAGGTAACACTCAACTATATTTACTGCAAGGTTATTGTCAGGATTTCTCTTGCAAATAAAATACCACAAATTGCTTAAATTCACTTTTAGTTTCTGATTTATACCTCAATCGCCTGTGATATAAACAGTGTCAGTTTCATTTGCCCTCTTTAGACTTGTATACAGCTCCTACAAAAAGATGAATTCTTGCTAAAAGTTTTCACATGGAATCTCTCTGACAATCCAAAAAATGTTATTTCTACATGTTTGTCCTGTGACATTTCGGTATCGTGAGCCACAACAGGATCTTTACTACTATTAATCAGTATAGTATATTTGGTTTTTATAATCTCTATAGTGATGTACACTTTCTGATTAGGTGGATGACAGCCAATGATCAGGTAAACAATCAAACATGATACCACTTATTTTGACATGATACAGAAGTGGAATTCCCACAGTATTGTCCATTCATCCTCTTTATCCTTTCTATACTTGTTTTCATACTGTATATTATGTTATTAATACAAGGAGCAATAAACAGGTGTGTGTGTGTGTGTGTACACACACTCATACATTTGTATTAAGGCAGAGGTTCCCAAATTGTAGTCTCTGATAATACTTTGAGGTACTATTAGGACCACTATCCACAGTAATACATCAAATTTATGATTTCACCATTTTAACTGAAAGAGCAATGAATAAAGTAAAATGCTAAGATATTATAAAAGTAATATAGTTATTTATACAAATACAGAAATTAATAATTGTAATTAGCATAAATTATGCAAATTCATTGTTCACCTCACACTGTTGCCTGGCAATTGCACAAAACAAGACAGTTGATTTCCAGTTGAACTGATACATATAAAATCAAAGTATAGAAGTACAATAAATATGGAACCAGTTCTCTGTTTAACACTGCCAGACATTGACCCAAGAATTTGTAAGATTGTTTCAGTTAAGCAGTATCATATTTTACTTCAAAGTCTCTTTGATATTTGAAATACTTTTGAATTCTTCCATCTTTATATGTCTTTTCTTTGTTGTTTTTTTAAAACTAGAATCAAACTGTAAAGGAAGTAAAACATGCATGTAATACATCAGTTACTTTCTAAAAAACTGTTTTAATGTGTGTGGGGGGGGGGTGCAAGTACAGTAAAAAGGTTGAGAGGGTCTGCAGGTTGGCAAAGTTTGGAAACCCCGGAATTAAAGAATTTGGAATAAAAATGCCCATAAACCTAACTAGACATGGGGGAGCATATACACATGTAAAAGAGAATTAGCAGAAAACACATGTACACTTAACAAAACTATTACATCTGTAGGTATGTTGATGCGTATCTTAGCATTTTAAACACATGAGTGTTTAAACACATTTTAAACACAAAAGTTATTAAAATAAACACAGGTGTCAATTATTTTCCTACAAAAAATTATTTGCAAAATAATTATGCCAAATGTAAGCTGTGTACTGAAGGCATGAGGATACTAGTTATTCTAAGTGGATGCATGTTATCACAATCAGAATTTATATATGTCTGTTAAGAACTTAAAACTTACTGTGCACCAACTTTCAAAAGTAAATTTAATAACTGTTACTGTAATAAAATAGATGAAAACACAACTTCTGTCTTTACTAAAATTTATTTACCTTCCTCCCCACCTGTACAATTGAACAACCAGACAAAAAAAAAACATCAATGTTCATAAGTTTCAAATTTCACCTTTCATTCTCATCAGACTTTTCCAGCTAACAAAGACATTAATTTTTGTTCAAAATTAGTTTTTATACATATATTTTTACTGACTATTATTGTCTGAGAAAATCAATTATGAAGAAAACCAGTGTTCTAACATATGCAAAATCGTTCAGACACTACATTAAATTCATTAATAAAAGTACACTTTCTAATTAAGATTGTTGTATCTGAAAAACAAGTGATAAGTAAAATGCCCTGGAATTTTTAACTTATAAAAATGTTTCTCCAGATCTAGTCTACAATTTCTTTCAATAGGTTTCTTATAAAAAGAGCATTTTTTAAAATGTATTTTCCAGAATTAAAGCTCTCTACATATGTATATATATATTTTTATGTGAACATTACTCTCTTCTACACATACATCTTAATCATTCCAGTTTCTAGAAATACTTCACATTTCTCTAAAATTATGTACTAAATAAAAACAAATATAACATACTGTACACAAATAGAATTTCAAATTTTGTAATTCTTGAAATTCAAAAAACAAACAAACCAAGGAAACATAACACTAAGCACAGACATCTCTGCATTCTCGTTTCCATTTTCTGCTTGGTAGGCTACACAGATTGTTTTGTAATAGTCAAAACGTGTTGTGAAAGTTTCCTGTAGCTTTGTAACGTTCTCAAAGTTGTTGATTCTGTCAATCTTGTTTTTCTTTTATTTAAGCACCGCTTCCATTAATCACTGATGGCCAATGCTTTTAATTTTGCTTTATAATGTAATTGTTTGTAAAGCACAAAACTGCACAATCTTTGTGCTTTTGCTACCATGGGTATTACAGCTCAGTTTTGAGCTTTGTAAATCTGCAGACATACCACTATGCCACTTTACAAAGTAATAATAATTACAAATATTTGCTTTTCATCATTTCTTGTGCATATGTTTTTCCCGCTGTAAATTAATTTTGAAAAATTGCTGCACATGTCTTTTAGAAAACTAAATCCAGCACCAACAGTTTTGCACTGATCAGAGTCTGTATGTTATAATTAACTTTCAGATTATCATAGTTGCTTCCACTGGATTTCTGATGCATTATTTATAACTGTACTTAATATTAACAAGAAAACCATATGCTCTGTGAATTCGTACCAAATTTATTTAACAAGGGGCTATTTTTACATATTCTATTCAAATCAGTTTCCAAATCTTTTGAATAATATACCATTACTGTTATAATATAGTTAAAAAAACATTATTTTCCTATGTCATTAATGAAGAACTGAAATAAAGATGAAGTTATATTAAATATGTAAACATTAAAAATGAAATCCTTTGATTTTATCATCATTTTCATCCTAACACAAAAATGACATTTAATTAGAACAATATAGATTTCTTTATTAAATAAAATAACATTTCAATCCAGTGATATACGAAAGCATTGCAAAGTTGGGGTACTTAGGTAGACATGCAGATTTTATAATGAGAGACTGAAAGTATAAAGAGTTTAAAACCAGCTCAATCTATGGAGTCCTGGGATTAAAAGTAAAACACAGTCAACCTTGAGTCATCACCGATATCTTGTTAAAAAAAATTAAAATTATTATAACTACAACTTTCTTTCAAAACTGCATATTCAACAACAACCAAAAAAACAAGGTTCTTCAACATTGGATTACAATCCTATATCAGTGAAAAGGTTGTTTTGTTTGTAATATACAAATACATTGGTTAGCTTTATAGACCAAGTCAGTAACTGTGGTGCAACATAATTACAAACAAAAAATGTAAGGTGGTTTGATAAGGACATCATGTATCATCTACAGCAAACATCTCAGAGCTAAAGACCAGTATAACAAATGTCAGAGCTGCTGATATTGAGATGTTGCAGCAAACATTGACTGAAATTAAACATCAGTTAAACCTACTGAGAGCCACTAATGGTGCACATGTAGAAGTCTATCAACATGTCAATAAAATCTGATGAGTTGTGTTACAAGAAAGAAAACTACATGATTGTATTTCCTTAAGTAGTTAATTATTAAACTTTAAAATAGGAATGATAATCTTTGAATACTTTGAATTTTAGTTGTAAGCTTCAGCCATTTCTTGTGGACTTACAATAACAAGAATTTTAAGGTAACAAACACTGCTGTTGAAATATAAGCATATAACATTTAAATATTCCTCCATTTTTGCACACAAAATGAAAAGGAGTCAAAGCAGAATGAAAACACTCAATGATTCCCAGTAAATACACATTCTGCTCAACTTGTCATAACTGTTGGGATTGATATATTTGACAACAGAGAAACATGACAATGCAAATAAAGTTCAGAGAAAATTTGCAAACAAAATGTATGTTAAATATAGTAAAGTAGTAATTTCTAATAAAGAGAAAACTAAATAAAAATATTAGAAAAGTAAATAGAATGATACTAGATAACAGTACTACAGGTCTAGGATGAGATGTTAATTTTTTATTAGTGGAAGCTCCTTGAAAAAAGGCTTAGAAAAGGAGTTAATGGTGTGAAACTGTCCTTGTGTTCTTATAAGAAAGTTTTTTATTGGAAGTAAAAAAATGATATATAAAATATTTTTACAGACTCATCTTGTGTTATCCCTATTACTAACAGTAAACCTTCTTGAATTTACAATTGAAGGCAAAGAGAGCTTTGAGAACATGGCTGTATCATACTAAAAATATCCCTGGAAAAATGTTAATTTACTTTATTCAGTGAACTTCCTTCAAAGATAATAACAGTTGGTGTAAATTCCTGCTATTTGTCAATCAGCTATTTAAGGAGGAAAATATATATACAAACGTGATCACCAAGGAAGGGAATGACTTGGATTGTAAAATTTGTACAAGAATTATAACATAGGATGGGAAATCGAAAGATGGAATCTCTAACAGAAATATTTCTTAACTAAAGATAAATAGCAATGTATAAATAAACTTCTGTTTAATCCAGATTGTTAAATCCTCTTCATCATAATGAATAATATCATGAAATGATTCAAGCAAATAACTCTTAAATATTAAAATATCCTGTATCATTTTAGCTTATGTTCCAACTTCTTCAAAATTTAATTTTTATTTTAACATTTAAATGACAAGTAAGTAAGTAATATTTGGAGAAAAACTCTTACAGAAAAACATTTCTGGGAAGGGTTTTATTAGCATGAAAAAGATAATCTTTCAAGCAAGAAGGAACATACATATAAATATAGATGTCAGGTTTATGACACTCTCTTGACACAATCAGAAATGTTACAAATTGTATAAATAACAGTTCAAATCAGCTGGTTCACTTGGGCTATGGTCAACCAGGTACCAGTGTTAAAAGTTCTCAACAGGTGTTGCGGACTTTGTGTCTGATGCAAGTGTTTGGGTGTAGTACTCACAAAACCCTGTCGTTGCTGCAGTATCCTTGCTTGACACTGTAGTGCGTCTCCTCATAGGGCTCTATTGTGGGTGGGGTCAGAGGACACCAAAATTTTATTTTCTCTTATTGATCCTCCAAACAAAAATTTAAATAAAATAGTGAAAAACAGTCAATAGGAAAAGAATTACGTCTTGAAGATTCTGATCAGCAATCTTCAACATCTGTACCACCAGTTGTTCCTCATTTTCTTATCCTACATTCTCTTTCAGAGAAACCTTGAGGGCAAATGTCTTCCTTTTTTATTCAGAAGGGACTTGCTAGCTCTCCAAAGTCAGCAAAGAAACTTTGATTTGGAGACATATCAGTGGAAACCTCCAACAGTTTTTTGTTGAGAGGGATTTGGAGAACATTCCCGAGTCAGAGATTTTAGCTGGGTTCTCCACTCGAGTTTCTGCAGTGAGGCGTATCTTCACTCACAAAGATGGAGTTACATCACTGAACAATATCCTCATTCTGACATTTACTTCACCACGTGCACCTGTCACCATCAAGGCAGGTTATCTTAATTGCAGGGAACAGCCGTACATTCCAAACCCTCTCTGATGTTTCCAGTGACAGAGGTTCAGTCACTTAAAGACGTCATGTCACAGTTGCCTGACATACACCACTCGACACACCCTTCAAGGCCGTTGCCATCTGTGTTTCCTTGGGTTGTACTATCACTGTTTGTTTTCTCTACCTGTTGCCTGGGTCCCTCGAATCAAGGTACCTCTTCTCGTCCACCCAGTGTGGGTTCCGACAACAGAGCTCCACTGTGGACCACCTGATTTTACTTGAAACGTCAATCAAAAAAGCTTTTCTGAAACGACATCTTGTATCAATACTCTTTGACATTGAAAAGGCTTATGATACAACATGGAGGTATGACATTTTGTGAGACCTCCATATATATGGGTGATGTGGTCATTTGCCCATTTTTATTGAAACTTTTTTAATAGACAGGAAATTCCAAGTTTCTGTGGATTCGAAACTTTCCTGTTCTTTTCTACAGGAACTTGGAGTCCCTCCGAGCTGTGTTTTGAGTGTCACACTTTTCAGTGTAAAGATTAATGTCATCACTGAACAACTCCCTCTTACTGTCAGGCTCAATGTCGATGACTTTCATATCAATCATCGAACATGAGGTATACTGAGCAGGAGCTAGACTGTTATAAAAACAAAGTAATTTTTCATATTTTACTTGGGTGCTTCACACACTTCTTTGTTTGTATACCCCCTCGCTCCAGAGTACGTAGGAAAATTTTTTGGTCTGCATTTTAAGTTTATCCTACTGCTGGTTATGCAGATTACCACTGCCAACTATACAGTTAAAATATTTAATGAAGATCACAACATTTTTTAAATTCTATGTAAAATATAAAAATCAAATTACATTTTTGAAATTGCCTACTTTTAAGTAGAGGAAATTGATAAAGACAATGAATTTCATGGTATCATTAGTTTTTACAAAGTATATAATTGTTTGCAAGTAACTTCTCTTAGGAATTAAAACCAACAATCCTATCACACACGTAAATGGAAGAACTCAATGAAATAATTTATATTTAAAAGAGTATCTTAAATCTATGTTCTATTTATCCTGTATATTTCCATACATGTCCATTACAAATGTTTGGTACCTTCATTATTTTGTACCATTTAAATTTTTGACAACCAAGTACATCTGCACACTTTCTCTTTTATTACAGAAAAACATATTTCAAGGGACATAATACTTTAGGTGTAAACATTTCAAATGTGAAATATTTTTTGAAAACAAATATCAGTATCATGAGAAAGAGTTTAGAAAAAGAAAAAATCATTTGTCTTAGAAATCTTATATACAACAACATGCACACTATATTTCATCAGAAACACTATTTAACATAAGTATAGAAGGAATGAAATTACTGCTTTTTTGAAACTTAAATTAGGTTCATGCTGAAGGAACTTCAAACAAACCTTCTAAATAACAGATGTTCCACAACCAATAGCAATTCGAATTGGCTTGAAATAAAAGTTTCCACTTTTATACTTGTATACTTATAGCGAGTATAATTATCTTGATACCGTAAGTCCTAAAACCAAATCAAATTCCTAAAACAAGTGTTGTTGAACCCTTTACAAGTGAAATATATTTATCTGTAACTTGGTAATCACATTTAAAATTTATTTTCCTTAAACTTTTGTCCAGAGTAAAACTTAGTTTGTGCAAACTATAATGACAAGAAATGTCATCATATTTTAACTCATTCTGGGATAGTTCAATAGTCAAGAGACAGGGTTAAAATCTCCCTCATGTAAAAATGTTTTTCGTATAGCTACTTACCTCTGAACCACTAAGAGATATTCACTTACATACAACTACCACATGCCATCAACCCTGAACAAGCTTCCACGTGCATTATAACAGCTTATGACAATCACACTGCTGTAGCCCTCTACCAATTGGAAGATCACACAATCTCTATATAAGCACAAATTGTCTCTTGACAAGGCAAAGAAAATTAACTGGAAGTAAGAAAGATCAGGAAAGAATTGTTTATTTTATTTGTTTTGTTTTTATAAGAGTTCAGAATTGGCAATGTTAATCATATTCCCAGAAAACTTTCATTTCAACACTGGCCTCTTAGAAGGAGGAGATGGGTTTAATATTTTCCATTCTCCTCTGTTGAATACAGATTTTTTTAAGTAATACCTGTGAGGTAAAGACAGCAACTTGGTGGTTTCCCATGGCACCAGGAATGAGAAGTGTAAGATGTTGTTCTTCATGTAACATTGTATCAGATGACTATCACCTTCTTCCATTCATTTTATTTTTTCTTATCAATGAGGAATTTTCAATGTGTTGAAATGTGCACATTAATCAAGGTACCATAATACGTATATAAACCACATGAAAATGACTGGAAAATAAAATAAAACAAAAGTCATCACACTAAATCTTCTGGGTATATTGGAGAATAAAAATTGGTAGGAGGTAAAATCCAGAGAAAAAGGAAACTGCATAATTATATAAGTTATGGTAGACAAATGTGTTACTTTTAGTTCACATACCAGTCTGTGAGATCGCCAAAGACAAACAACGAAAAGAGGCTGTGCTGTGGGACAACAAAAAGACTAGAATAAAAATCCAGAGTAGAGTGGGAGACAGATTCTACAATTCCTTCTGTTAATAATGAAGATACAGATGATCAGTGAGTAGTGGATAGAAAATAGAACAATCTGAAAGGTAAAGTAGGAAAAAAGAAGATTGAAATTATGAGATAGGACATACAAAGCTTCAGGTTGTTAGAGAAGAAAGAAAACTGGGAGATGCAGTGAGAGAGGAAGGCAATGAAAGGACCAAAGCCTGGGACTGGTTCCAAAGAAGAATAACCTCTGAAGTCTAAACCTTGGATTCCAAAAGGTTGGGAGCAATCCCAAAGGACAGAACTATAAAACAAAATAGACAAGACAAAGCACCTAGATATAAGATGGAGGGATATGAACACCAAACTAAGGAAGTACCAAAAACAAATAAATCAGAACAAAGAGAGAAAGGGAAATTTAAAACTAAAGTAACAAACTGATTTTAAACCATCTGTATACTAGGGAATAGAAGTATGGTACAAAATATGTTTGGCAATGAAAATAGTACAATCAATTGGAAGTATCAACCTTCCTCAGATGACTCAGAGAAAGGTAACAGGCAGAGGTGGTAATAAAACATCGTGTGGTGGGCTGATCAGTGGAGACAGCAACGTCAATCTATGACATACTGAACTCAGTCAGCCACCTAAATATGAAGACCAAAAGGAAGAATGGCAGACTGTATATTCCCAAAAAGTAGAGCCAGTGAAACCCAGTGTACAGACTCTGAACTAGAGAAGTGTGGAAAGACCCTGTTTAAGGCTGAAGTATCAGATGTTGAACAGCATACAGCATGTTCAAGACCAAGGTCCTGAGAGAAACTAAGATAAAGAGACAAACAGTCCAGTTTTGAACAAAAAATCAATCTGCCTCATAACAGCTCCAAAATGTTCAGTGCCCTTGTACACTTCGTACTTCAGTCAGTTGGATAAGTTTTACTACTGTGTGTATTTCACAGTTATATCATTAGATAGGGTCAGAAAGACATTGTGAAGTAAAAGAAGTCAAATTGGAAATGTTGAGAAAACTAAGGCTGTGCTGCAATAAAAATTGTAATTGCATTTTCACAATCTGCAATTATTATGTACTTCCAACATTTAAGGGTTTTTTTTTGAGTCTTCAACAGAATGTACTTCGTGATCACGAGAAACCTACTTGATGTAACAATGTATTTCAATACGGCCAGTGTGGGTATTAAAACTTTTATTAAAATAAAGTAGACAAAAAGGCTTCAAACTTCTTATGTTATCTTCAGGTTAACAAAGATAATTTGGATATTTCTGTATTTTCTTTAGACGACACTTTACAACTATGTTTTTGAAGGCTGATTTAATTTCTTTGTGTGTCCCCTTCTTCATACACATACATTTCATGATAATATTTCACCACAAGAAACAAAATATCTTTCTGTCTTTGACATTTGCTACTACATTATTAATAACCATCAGAAAATAAACATTTAATCTTCTGTTTTATGTATAATGCCATCTCGTTCACAGGATGGCTTTGAAGTTTTTCGGAACATAGATTTAAATCGGCTGTCACTCAGTTTACTTTAACTAGCTTAAGGAAATTGTTTTGATCCACAATGTTTGTTTAGAAAAACCGTTAAATTGTAATAATTATTGGACATTGTATGCTTTGTGTTTATTATTGATTGTGCTCTAAATTGTGTTTGAAATTAATAAATAATTTTGGAAAAAAATCAAAAACATCACCATTGAAAATTTGGGTTAGCATCTCACAACACTTTAAATCTTTGACAACAAAAAGAATTACAGCATTCACAATTAAGTACTAGATTTTTGTTATTTTTATGTACAAATTTGGTTTGTTATAAATAAAAAAATACTTATTAGGTAACGTTAGAAAATATAAATGAAGAAATAGATTAATTTTTTTGCAATATATGTATATACATGTGATCGTGTGTATTACATAATTTTTTGCTGTAATTTGAACTAAGTGTATACAAGGTTATTCCTAACTTGTTACATAGGCTTAGTATATAGGAAGTTGTCATATTTAACTGAAGCAAGCCTGACGATAGTCGGGATAAATAATAATAAGCTTTTATTGTAATCTGCAGGGAGTTTAGAAAGGAAAAATATTATTTCATATTTTTTTTGGTTACAAGGTTAAACAAATGGCCTAACCTCATGTAGTGTAAGTGTAGAGAAAATAATACATAACATACATTTTTACCAAAAAATAAGTTGATATTCAATTAGAAGATTGTAGAAGCTTTGCAAATGAAATTTGGAAACTGTAATATTAAAAATATATAAATTGTATTAATTTTAGCATGAAAATCACCTTGCTCATATACTAGTCAAAGTTGAAAATTCAGACAAATCTTTATAAAAAAAAAAATTATTATGGATATTTTTGAGTTTCTCATTAGTTATTTCATGCACTATATTTTGTTTGATAAGAATCACTTCAGTGTTTGTTCCTTTCAATTTTTTCAGGGAGTGTTTTGGAGTTAAGATAAGCCTGTACTTTGTTTGGCTTGGATATTACACCTGTATGCTGATTCCAGCTTCAGAAGGAGGAGTGTTGTGTTTTCTGTATGGGTGCTTCACCTTGATGGGTGATGCTCACAGGTTTGAATAAGGGGGAGAAAAAAGAGTTACCAAACAGTTTATTATTTTTATAACTCATGTTTGATCATTTTCTAATTTATACCTCAGATAAATCAGTAACTTAGAGCTATGTGATTGATGGAATGTGGTAAGTGATTAATCACTGGACGTAATTAATCAGTGTTTAGCTAATTAATTATTTTCACACAAGCTATTTGTAGCTGGAATAATAATTGGAACCATTAATTTTTATTGGTTGATGTGTTTTGAACCATTAAAATATTTTAATAATTTTTGTGATAAATTGATTTAAACATAATTTCAATTAGTCAGTTATTTTATGTGGCATTATCATTGAAATTGACAGTTGTATATTATGATTGATATAAATATTCAGCTGTACTGTGTTTATTATATAAACTTGAAACAAAATTGCATTTTTTTACAGTAAGGACATTTGTGAAGACTACGAGGACATCATTTTATGTGATGTAGATATGGAATATCAGGCCAGACATGCACTTTTGTCAGAATAACTCATCTTTTCTACATTGGTGCTGCTGTATTTTTTGCTGTTTTTATGTCACTCTGGGGTAAGTATTATATAGATTTACATGTTAAAGTTGAATAAATATTATTCTCTACTTCATACTCTGTTAGAACTTTCATGCACAAAATATCAAATTTTTTGTTATTTAGTTTTAAGACTTTTTTAAGTAATGCTTTTCTTGTGTTTATTTTCTTTTTGCATGTTGACTATGCAACATGCATAGTAATTTTGATTTTAAGATTAAAAATATTTGTATGCATCAAAAAATGTTCAAATTTCACATTCAAAATTTTTATGATCTCCAGATAATTATCAAACATTTTTGTACAGAAAAAAACTTAATGTTTGTCTGTTATTTTTGCTAATGAAACTCTGTATTGATAGATTTGACCACTATAAACAATAAGGAAATTAATATAAATAATGCTTTTTTCATTCTGGAATAACTACAAACTATAATTCATATAAAATAGCTTAAATTTGATAACATTATACATTCATGTACAAGGAGAGGACAGAAAAGTGCCCCTCCCTTGAAAATGTTAATTTATTTGATATCATATTTGAACAGATCTCGTGAAGTGCATTTTACACATTGTTCTGTTATCTAATAAAATATATAACAAATTAACAGCATTTTTAAGGGGGGACACTTTTCTTGTCCACTCTCTGAATATACATTTATTATTTTTATTATATTGATCTTTCAACTGTGCCTGGAAAACAGTATAGAAGTTACAATGACATGGTGCATGTGTGCTCATGTTACTATGTACAGTAATATAAAACTGACCTTTACAAAGGACCTGAATTTTGGGAAAGTAACTCACTAAGAAAATCCTCATGAGATGTGTAGTAATGGACACCCATAGCAAAAGGGTTACTTCAACATAAAAGCGTCCAACATTGTATATTTACACTACTTGGAATGGCCTTAATTTCAAACCAACACAAAGCACATCAAATTTGCTTCACATCCAAGACTTCAAACTTCTATAACTAAAATCTTCCATCAAAGACTTCAAAATAATTCCAAAAACATGTTATTACTTTGAGATTTATTTATCTGTAATTTGGAACTTTTCAAGGAAAAAAGAAAACACTTTACAAAGTTTTTAATTACTAACACTTTGGTGAACATAAATAATTGAAGTAATTGTCACAAGTCACATCAGTTTAAAGAGTGATTTATATTCTGTTACAATTTCTGTCTTTACTGATGATAAACCTTTCACTTTGTTTTTATTTACTTTCAGCTGTAATATTTCTTGAATCGTGGAAAAAGTATTTGGAAGTAATTACCCACCACTGGGATATGACTAGTTTTGTCACTTTAGAGGTAATGTGTACCTTAGTAACTAACTTTATCACAATGGACTTGTGTATTTAACATCAAATTTTAACCATGGCAGTATACCAACTGTGATTCTGAAGGTACTAGTTGTGTCATCACAAACTTTGACAGTAATCATAAAAATATTTTAATTATATGTTGTCATAGTGTTGACTGTTCTGATTACAAAGTGATTTTTTATGTTAAAATTAGAAATACTTCATTTACAAATTTTCAAATTTCACTTATGTAGTTCTTTAAACATCCTTAATAAATATCAGATGTTTGCTGTCAGTAAAAAGTTTATTTTATCTGTTATTTTACAAACTATAACTCTTTAAATGATCAGTCAATTTAAACACCCTCATAACCATCATAAAAATTATGAAATAATTGTAAATTACATTTTTATTGTGCTAAAATGACAGCAAACTGTGATAGTTTATCCTAAATAACTACAAACTTGTGACATCTGTTTATTCTTAATCTCATAGTTTTATCGACTTTTGAACCACATGTAACTATTAATACTTCATCACAAGTTTTAAATCACTTGGTGAACCTTCAGCTCATGTTACCCTTTTGAATTACATTAAACAATATGAAGAATATTTCTTATTACTATTCATTATTTTAGCTAATCTAACCTAACAACTTTCTTGTTTTTTTTCATTTTAGTTACTTTTATAGTAATAAATAAAGAATATTCATGAAAAACATAAAATGTACTGTTTACCAGCATCTGTTTTTGTTCTTTACTCATGGCACTACCACACTAAATGCCCCCTGTTAGTACAGCAGTAAGTCTATGGATATACAACATCTGAGAGAACTATTGGTAGCTTGTAAAAGAGAGGCTGTGTGCATGCCAAATGACTCTAATTTCCTAGTGTATGACATCATAAATAAATAAAATAGAAAGCTGTAAAATTTTTGCCTTGTCTGAGTAATAACTACAGTGGAACCCTTCTAAGTGGTCATCCACCAGGTTTGGTCACCCCTTGAAAGTGGTCATTCAATAACAGTCCCTTTTTGTTTACACAATCCTTAATTATGTACAGTGGAACCCCTCTAATCAAGCCAGTTTGTCTCAGTTCCAAAGGTGGCTGCTTTAGAAGGATTTCACTGTAATTTACATAAAATCATTCAATAAGTAAATTATAGAAGAAGGGAGAATCTAAGAACTTAAATACAATTAAAATTTGATTCAGTAATTACATTGTGATGTAAAGTTTACTTGTATACATCGATAATAAACTAGCTTAATTACATTTTGAATTTAACTCTGTAAAAGGTTGTGACATATACAGTTTGACGTTCCTGATGGGTAAATGACCTTGTTTTCCTGCCTTGATTGGGTGTTCAGGACCTTTAACTTTGTTTGTTTCCAGTATTATATTTACAGCTATTCTCTAGTATTTCACTTTTAACATCTTTTCAAACTTTGTCTTATAAAAATAATGTTTGAATGTTTTCTAGAGGTATACTTTTGAGAAAGTTTCTCAAAAATACATGTTTAAAAATGTAAATTTCTTGACACACAGATATGATGTTTTACCTGAACTCTTGATCATAATGTGGTTTGTTTTTATATCACCAGGAACATCCAAGGCCAGAATATTTAGCTAAGTTATCAACATTAAAGAAAAGGAAAGTAAATTTATTACAAGGGTAAGAACATCACTGTTATCAATTTATAATAAACATCAAAACAAAAATCTGACTTTTTGTCCAGTTTTCCATTTGTTTTGTTTTTATACAAGATCTATCTGTTGATGATGATAGTGTTGATTTTCAGATTGTAAGTTTTATGATGACAGTAGAAGTGTTTGGTATTGGTTTTACAACAAAACTGTAACTAAATATACTCTATCAAACAAAATTAACAAGCTGTGTATCTTTTGTATGAATTTTTTCTTAAAAGTATTGAAAATTATTAAATTTAAAAAAATGCCTTATTCTTCTTGAAAAATACAGTTATTTTGGGTAAATGGTCTTCAAAGGTATAATTTAAAGAAGGTGATAAAACACTTTTTTTAAAGTAATTCTGTATAAATGCACCACGTATAGTTTAAAAGATAACAAAGTATAAAAAATTAATGTTAATAATAAAAGTTTAAAAGATCTTGATAGAACATTGTTTGAGATTGAAAGTTTAAAATGTCAACTTTTATGCTTGTTTGAAATGTTCTTATTTAAAGTTCCTGGCCTGGCTGCCAGGTGGTAAAGGTACTTGACTCGTAATTATTATGTGATGGTCAATCCCATTATTTGTTTGTAAAAGAGTGTCCCAAGAGTTGGCAGTGGGTGGTGATGACTAGTTGCCTTCCCTTTTGTCTTATACTGCTAAATTAGGGACAACTAGCACAGATAGTTCTCGTGTAGCTTTGTGTGAAATTCAAAACAAAGCAAATCATTTAAAGCTCATTAAATTTTATCCCTTTTTTTAAACAAAACAAAAAAACAGGTTAGATGTTCCAATACCTAAGTTGTGGTTTTATTATCTCCTTCAAAAATAATGTAAATTGAACTTCAGAAGGAATATTACAGCAGTTTTTTTATCAGTTCTGGTTCTTTTTCTAAGGCCACGTGTTTGAACTTTATTTCTTACAAGTTATGAAAATTCATTACTTAGTTTTACACTGATGTGTTTTTCTAAATGCTTCTGTGATGTACACTGTAACATGAAAATGAACCATGTGTTTCCTTTTGGAAGAGACGAGTACCGTGTACCATATTTTCCTGGTCTGTGGTGTTACTACTTGTGAGTATTTATTTATGAATTAATTTGAGTATGTAGGTGTGTACACTAGAGCTATGTGAACATTTAAGATTTCAGATTTAAAGAAGAATCAATTTTGAGAACAGTGAACTTTAGAAACAGGTTCAGTAGGTAATTAAGACTTTATTTAACACAGTAACAGTGTTTGGTCTTCAGTGGGAATGAGAAACTTATCTATATACAGTAATATGTATGTATGTGTATGTGTACATTAATCAGTGATGACGAGAAACCCACTTGTTGAGAAATTTATATGCAAAAACGGCTCGTTTGGGCTGAGAAAACACTTTACATAGAAGAGCGAACAACGTTTCGACCTTCTTCGGTCATCGTCACATGAACATGACGATGACCGAAGGGTCGAAACGTTGTTCGCTCTTCTATGTAAAGTGTTTTCTCAGCCCAAACGAGCCGTTTTTGCATATAAATTTGTGTACATTATTATTAAAAATTATTAATTTGGGAAGCGATGTAGGGATCGTCGGAAAATTTGAATCAAAATATAAAAATTGTATTTTCAAGCTGACAACTTGGGACTCTTAAAAAATAAACAAACTATTTTGATAAGTACTGTAGGCATGGAGCTAAAAGAGGGGTTTATAGCTTAAGAAAATAATACAGACATTACTTCCAGCTGTAATTATTTATTTTTTTAGAGACTTTAGCTACAGGCTTGACAATACAGTCTCTGTATTTTGATTCATGTTGTTTCTTTATTTTTCTGACAGTCTAGAATGAGTTTTAATTATATTGTTACTTAAGTTGATTTTTATATTCATTTATACAGAATACATTCTAAACTACACAAGTGTATGTGAATTCAGTTGAATGCTACATATTTCTTAACAGTTTACTGTTAGTTCTGCTTTATGTTCCACTCATCCACCACATATTAAAAATAAATAACAAATGTACAAGAGAAAATAAACATATTTACTGGTATACACCTGTAACAAACAAACTGTAAAATTGTTCTCAAAGGACCATTGTGAAGGTAAAGATTGTATGATCACAAATTTAATGAGTAGCTTCCATCAGCTTGAACTATTATATAACAAAAGATGAACAGTAACAAAGGAATCTCATCAGAATGGAATAATGTTTCTTTTAATATAATACAAAACAAAGGTTAGTGCAACATAAACATACACAGTCACATGCTTACTTTGATAGGTTTACATAACAATATGTTTGTTCTTCAACAGCCTGCTGTATACAAGTGTTTGTTAGAATAAGGCAACACAAATAATTCTTTCAGTGGCACACTTTGCTAAATTGCCAATTACCAATAACATTTACCACAACTACCTATTTAAAATTGCAATAGCTATGTGAAAGAGTAATATATGCAGTGGTAATAAATACTGAATATGTACTTGTGACTTCTGCTAAGTACAAAAGACAGTAGAAAGAATTTCCAATGTGATATTGAATAGCAACATCTGTTATGGTAATCATCTAGTGTCAAACACCTGTTGACATATCGCCAGGGAAATATACTTGAGTAATAATGAACAACAGTGGCTTGAATAACAATATCCATCATCAGAATCCCCTAATTTTGTTGTGGATGTTTTCAATAAAAACACTAGAAATGCACAAGCTGTAGTTTCCAACTGATATACATACTAGTAAAACACTGGATTTTATGATGGCTAAAAATGAAGAACTTAGAAAATTTCATACTGTGACATAATTAAGGATGGGGAAGTAAATTTAAAAGTACTGTCAGTTTCTTGCAGAAATTTTAGTGGAGTCCTGTAACACAATAAATATCATTTGAAATAATTTTATAGTGGTAGAATGAAAATGGTGAGTTGTTGCTTGTGTAAACTGTCAGCAATAGATCTACAGTTTTATTTGCTTACATTTTTTAATTTTCTCTATTTGTGGATTTTAAATATGTAGTTTTTAATTATCTCCTATGTTGACTTTTTTAATGCACAGCAATGAGAAAATATGTGTTTAGAGTGAGACATGTCCCCCACTAGGCACCTATAAAATTATTCCAGCAGAAAAACAGCTCTTTCAAATAAAACAAGTGTTTAAAACATCTCCTTAAATAAAGAGTTGTGTGTTTTTGAAGTAATTATTTCTCAAGGTTTTGTGTAAACTTGTTTAACGTAAGTCCACTCAGAACAATTTTGCATCTGTTATGTACTTATAACCACATAACGCATCTTTCACTGAAAAATAATTAATTTTTAAGTAAGTCATGGGCATTCACAGTATTCCATATAGCATATCTGTCAATGTTGTGATTCAAAATGCTCAGTCGATTTTGTTGTAGTTTTGTGTAACAATAACATGAATAAAAAATAATACAATTAAGTAGACAAATTTTAATTTTGTCTCAACAATCATGAAATCATGTATTTTGCTTATTATCAATCTTTTGGTGGTCCAGTCTATTTACAAGAAAGGTTTTCAGTGGTGTTTCAAGAATAAGTCTACTTTTAAAGGTTTTTTTTACCCAAATGATTAGAGATCACTAAAAGGCTTAATAGAGATATCCGAGTACCACAGATGGTACTGTTTTAGAGTAAGGCTGCATTCTAAAATTAAGATGATTTTTATCACTTCATGGTCATTGATTTTTGGTTCTATGTTTAAAGTAAAATTGTTTTTAAAAGATGCAATTTGTAAACTTGGGAGGATTTTTTATTATTTTCAGTGAATCCAGTTTCCAATTTTCTGTAGTATAGCATTCGAGACAGTTATTTCTCATAATTATGTCTCCACAGAGAGGTGTACTGTATTTCAAGATGGCTGGTATGAGTATTAGAACTTTTATTACAATAAATTAGAGAACAATGTTTCAACCTTCTTAGGTCTCTTAGGCCTTCAGGATAACAAAGAGAGTTTTAATACCCATAGCAGCCATCTTGAGATACATTTTTACTTCACTTGGGTTCCTCATCATCATAAGAGAGATACAGTTTTTCTGTTGTTTCATCTTCTTCCAAACCCTTTTCAATCGACTGCCATACCTACATATCTTAGTAGATTATCTTGAAACTTGGTAGGGTCATACTTTGGTCCAATATAATTTATTTATTTTATTATATTAATATAGGTATTAAGGCGTTTCTTTATATTGGTTTATTTTGTGTTTAAGTTGTTGTATAAGTAAGGCTTCTTTAATTTTGCCTTTATTTATGTTTGTTTCTTTATTTAGTATTTGAGTGTTTTCTATGGTTGTTTTGTGTTTATTTGACTTGCAGTGCTCGAAAACGTGTGTAGATGATTTTTATATTCTTTGAATCTGGTTTCCATTTTTCTACTTGTTTCTCCAATATAGAAGTCGTGGCAGTTATCACATTGTATTTTATAAATAATGTTGGTGTGGAGTTTGTCAGAGTAGTTTTCACATAGAATAGACTTCAGTTTTGTTCCTGGTTTTTGAATACTTTTGGTATTAACTGGAATGTCATATTTTGTTACTAGTTTCTGCCAAATGTTTGTTATTTGTCTGCTGATGTCAGGAATATATGGTATACAGCAGAATATGGTTTTGTGACTTTTTAATTCGTGAGATATATTTACTTTTGTTGGTTGATTTTGCTTTCTGTCTAGGTGTGTGCGTATAATGTTTTCTAAGGTTTGTGGAGGAAACTTATTGATGTTGGTGAAGTATATTTTCATTTTGTAAAATTCATCGTTAATTTTATTTGGTGAGCATAGTTTTATGGCTGTGTTTATTTGGTTTCTTAGTATGTTGAGTTTTTGTTTTGTTTCATGTGCTGGGTGCCAAGGAATGTATAGTCCAGTATGGGTGATTGTTGAGTGGATTTCTGATTTGAATTGTTTATCGGTTCTTGTACTTTTGAGGTTAAGAAATGATATTTGATTGCTTTCTTCCTGTTCACATGTGAAGTTAATGTTGGGATGTATAGAGTTAATGTGATTGAAAAAATTAAGTAGGTGTTCTGTAGATTTGAATTCCACAACCGTGTCATCTACATATCTGTACCAGTTTAGTGGCAGATGTAATGCTGTGTTAATTGCTTGTGCTTCAACTTGTGTCATAAAAATATTGGCTAGAACTGGTGATACTGGGTTGCCCATGCTTAGGCCATTTGTTTGTATATAGTTTTGGTTGTTGAACATGAAGTTTGTCTTTATCGTGGTGAATTCTATGAGGGTTGCTAATTGGTTGCTGGGAATGTCTATAGTTGGGTTAGGGTCTCGCATATAGAGTTCTAAGGCTATCTTGCAGGCTTCAGTGGTTGGAACTTCTGTGAAGAGGGATATAACATCAAAACTGGCCATTAAGACTTTATGATTAAGTTGATTTAGATTAGGCTGATGTTTCATATTTGGAGAACGCCCATGCTATGTATTTACCAAGATTGTAATTAAATAATTCATATGTGGACATTGTTGGTCGTAATGGAATAAAGTGTTTGTGAAATTGTGTTGGCTTTTTCCATTTTTAGTAGTAATTTGTTAAGTTGTGTCTCGTGTCTTTGTTGGATTTGTGTGTATTGGTTTAAATTTGTTCGTGTCTGATAGGATGTTATTCATTTTTTGGATGTATTCACTCGTGTTCATTATGACTATAGCGTAACCTTTATCTGCTTCTGAATTTTTATGTTTTTGTCTTGTTTTAGGTTTTTAATGGAATTAATGCCTCTTTTTGTAAGATTGTTTTTTAGTTTTCTGTTTTGTGAAATTATGTTGATGGTTTTGTGAGAAAATTCTTTGAAAAAATCGTTTAAGATGTTGTTTTTAGGTGTTTCTGGAAAATATAAATTTTTAATTTTACCTGGGAAGTTTGACTGTTGGATGTCAATAAAATTATCTAAGTTATCTTCTTTTTGTTGGTTGTTTTTGATTGTTTCCTTGTTTTTGTTTTGATTTCTATGGTTGGAATGTTCCTAGGTGCTATTGCAAAGTTGAGTCCTTTGTTAAGTAGATGTATCTCGTCTGTGTTTAATTGTCAGTCAGATCTATTAATTTTGAGGTTAGTCAACGGTTTGTCGTTTTGGTGTCTTTTCTGTTGTTTGCATCTTAGTTTTCTAGTTTTTTGTTGTGGCAGATCTTTTTGTCTCTGCCATTCTTAGTATTGAGTTGGTTTATGTTTTGTTGTATAAGTCTGTAAATCTCTGGTTTAATGCAGCATGCCAGTTGATGGTCTGGGTTCCTTTTTTGTTTTTGTAAGTCATGTAGTTCTTTGTATTTTATGTTCAACATGGCTTTAAATAGTTTTTTTCTGTATTAAATTTTGAATAATGTTTGTGTATTTATTAAATTTTTTTGAAAGTTTTACCTTTACAAAATTAGGGGTTAGTTGTTCTTTTCTACATTGTTGAATAAAATTGTAGAAACAACTGACTTACTGTTAACCTTTTCTAGATTTATAGAAGAATAGCCACCTTCCTTACTGAATTGTGTAAGTTTTACCTGTTTCTAATTTTGGCATTTCTAAAATGGACATAGGTCATTTTGTTCATCATTTAGAATAACAAACTTTAACCAGAATCTGACTGCAAAAGTTTTTATCCATATTTATTTTAGTGCCAGATAAATACTGTTACAGTCACACAAAGTTTATCAGAATAATTTATACATCTTGAAAAAACATATACATTTTATTGGTGAATGAATCCAAATTATGCACACTTTTCAAAACAGAACTTATTTCTTTAGAATATTAATTTATGCCACATTATGCATGTTATCTGAATTTTTAATTAACTTTTCTGTTTGTACAGAATGTATTAAAGTAACATTAGAAAGTAATTATGTAAAAGTATATTGAACATCACTAACAGCACACTTTATCACTTTACCAGTCTTAGTTTTATTATTGATCAAGTCTGAGTGTTTTGTTAAATAAACTGGTGGATCAGTGTGAAACACAGTAAAGTATATTAAACATCACTAACAGCACACTTTATCACTTTACCAGTCTTAGTTTTATTATTGATCAAGTCTGAGTGTTTTGTTAAATAAACTAGTGGGTCAGTGTGAAACACAGTAAAGTATATTAAACATCACTAACAGCACACTTTATCACTTTACCAGTCTTAGTTTTATTATTGATCAAGTCTGAGTGTTTTGTTAAATAAACTAGTGGGTCAGTGTGAAATACAGTAAAGTATATTGAACATCACTAACAGCACACTTTATCACTTTACCAGTCTTAGTTTTATTATTGATCAAGTCTGAGTGTTTTGTTAAATAAACTAGTGGGTCAGTGTGAAATACAGTAAAGTATATTGAACATCACTAACAGCACACTTTATCACTTTACCAGTCTTAGTTTTATTATTGATCAAGTCTGAGTGTTTTGTTAAATAAACTAGTGGGTCAGTGTGAAATACAGTAAAGTATATTGAACATCACTAACAGCACACTTTATCACTTTACCAGTCTTAGTTTTATTATTGATCAAGTCTGAGTGTTTTGTTAAATAAACTAGTGGGTCAGTGTGAAATACAGTAAAGTATATTGAACATCACTAACAGCACACTTTATCACTTTACCAGTCTTAGTTTTATTATTGATCAAGTCTGAGTGTTTTGTTAAATAAACTAGTGGGTCAGTGTGAAATACAGTAAAGTATATTGAACATCACTAACAGCACACTTTATCACTTTACCAGTCTTAGTTTTATTATTGATCAAGTCTGAGTGTTTTGTTAAATAAACTAGTGGGTCAGTGTGAAATACAGTAAAGTATATTGAACATCACTAACAGCACACTTTATCACTTTACCAGTCTTAGTTTTATTATTGATCAAGTCTGAGTGTTTTGTTAAATAAACTAGTGGGTCAGTGTGAAATACAGTAAAGTATATTGAACATCACTAACAGCACACTTTATCACTTTACCAGTCTTAGTTTTATTATTGATCAAGTCTGAGTGTTTTGTTAAATAAACTAGTGGGTCAGTGTGAAATACAGTAAAGTATATTGAACATCACTAACAGCACACTTTATCACTTTACCAGTCTTAGTTTTATTATTGATCAAGTCTGAGTGTTTTGTTAAATAAACTAGTGGGTCAGTGTGAAACACAGTAAAGTATATTGAACATCACTAACAGCACACTTTATCACTTTACCAGTCTTAGTTTTATTATTGATCAAGTCTGAGTGTTTTGTTAAATAAACTAGTGGGTCAGTGTGAAACACAGTAAAGTATATTGAACATCACTAACAGCACACTTTATCACTTTACCAGTCTTAGTTTTATTATTGATCAAGTCTGAGTGTTTTGTTAAATAAACTAGTGGGTCAGTGTGAAATACAGTAAAGTATATTGAACATCACTAACAGCACACTTTATCACTTTACCAGTCTTAGTTTTATTATTGATCAAGTCTGAGTGTTTTGTTAAATAAACTAGTGGGTCAGTGTGAAATACAGTAAAGTATATTGAACATCACTAACAGCACACTTTATCACTTTACCAGTCTTAGTTTTATTATTGATCAAGTCTGAGTGTTTTGTTAAATAAACTAGTGGGTCAGTGTGAAACACAGTAAAGTATATTGAACATCACTAACAGCACACTTTATCACTTTACCAGTCTTAGTTTTATAATTATTGATCAAGTCTGAGTGTTTTGTTAAATAAACTAGTGGGTCAGTGTGAAACACAGTAAAGTATATTAAACATCACTAACAGCACACTTTATCACTTTACCAGTCTTAGTTTTATTATTGATCAAGTCTGAGTGTTTTGTTAAATAAACTAGTGGGTCAGTGTGAAATACAGTAAAGTATATTGAACATCACTAACAGCACACTTTATCACTTTACCAGTCTTAGTTTTATTATTGATCAAGTCTGAGTGTTTTGTTAAATAAACTAGTGGGTCAGTGTGAAATACAGTAAAGTATATTGAACATCACTAACAGCACACTTTATCACTTTACCAGTCTTAGTTTTATTATTGATCAAGTCTGAGTGTTTTGTTAAATAAACTAGTGGGTCAGTGTGAAACACAGTAAAGTATATTGAACATCACTAACAGCACACTTTATCACTTTACCAGTCTTAGTTTTATTATTGATCAAGTCTGAGTGTTTTGTTAAATAAACTAGTGGGTCAGTGTGAAACACAGTAAAGTATATTGAACATCACTAACAGCACACTTTATCACTTTACCAGTCTTAGTTTTATTATTGATCAAGTCTGAGTGTTTTGTTAAATAAACTAGTGGGTCAGTGTGAAACACAGTAAAGTATATTGAACATCACTAACAGCACACTTTATCACTTTACCAGTCTTAGTTTTATTATTGATCAAGTCTGAGTGTTTTGTTAAATAAACTAGTGGGTCAGTGTGAAACACAGTAAAGTATATTGAACATCACTAACAGCACACTTTATCACTTTACCAGTCTTAGTTTTATTATTGATCAAGTCTGAGTGTTTTGTTAAATAAACTAGTGGGTCAGTGTGAAATACAGTAAAGTATATTGAACATCACTAACAGCACACTTTATCACTTTACCAGTCTTAGTTTTATTATTGATCAAGTCTGAGTGTTTTGTTAAATAAACTAGTGGGTCAGTGTGAAACACAGTAAAGTATATTGAACATCACTAACAGCACACTTTATCACTTTACCAGTCTTAGTTTTATTATTGATCAAGTCTGAGTGTTTTGTTAAATAAACTAGTGGGTCAGTGTGAAACACAGTAAAGTATATTGAACATCACTAACAGCACACTTTATCACTTTACCAGTCTTAGTTTTATTATTGATCAAGTCTGAGTGTTTTGTTAAATAAACTAGTGGGTCAGTGTGAAACACAGTAAAGTATATTGAACATCACTAACAGCACACTTTATCACTTTACCAGTCTTAGTTTTATTATTGATCAAGTCTGAGTGTTTTGTTAAATAAACTAGTGGGTCAGTGTGAAACACAGTAAAGTATATTGAACATCACTAACAGCACACTTTATCACTTTACCAGTCTTAGTTTTATTATTGATCAAGTCTGAGTGTTTTGTTAAATAAACTAGTGGGTCAGTGTGAAATACAGTAAAGTATATTGAACATCACTAACAGCACACTTTATCACTTTACCAGTCTTAGTTTTATTATTGATCAAGTCTGAGTGTTTTGTTAAATAAACTAGTGGGTCAGTGTGAAACACAGTAAAGTATATTGAACATCACTAACAGCACACTTTATCACTTTACCAGTCTTAGTTTTATTATTGATCAAGTCTGAGTGTTTTGTTAAATAAACTAGTGGGTCAGTGTGAAACACAGTAAAGTATATTGAACATCACTAACAGCACACTTTATCACTTTACCAGTCTTAGTTTTATTATTGATCAAGTCTGAGTGTTTTGTTAAATAAACTAGTGGGTCAGTGTGAAATGAAATACAGTAAAGTATATTGAACATCACTAACAGCACACTTTATCACTTTACCAGTCTTAGTTTTATTATTGATCAAGTCTGAGTGTTTTGTTAAATAAACTAGTGGGTCAGTGTGAAATACAGTAAAGTATATTGAACATCACTAACAGCACACTTTATCACTTTACCAGTCTTAGTTTTATTATTGATCAAGTCTGAGTGTTTTGTTAAATAAACTAGTGGGTCAGTGTGAAATACAGTAAAGTATATTGAACATCACTAACAGCACACTTTATCACTTTACCAGTCTTAGTTTTATTATTGATCAAGTCTGAGTGTTTTGTTAAATAAACTAGTGGATCAGTGTGAAACACTGTAAAGTATATTGAACATCACTAACAGCACACTTTATCACTTTACCAGTCTTAGTTTTATTATTGATCAAGTCTGAGTGTTTTGTTAAATAAACTAGTGGGTCAGTGTGAAACACAGTAAAGTATATTAAACATCACTAACAGTACACTTTATCACTTTACCAGTCTTAGTTTTATTATTGATCAAGTCTGAGTGTTTTGTTAAATAAACTAGTGGGTCAGTGTGAAATACAGTAAAGTATATTGAACATCACTAACAGCACACTTTATCACTTTACCAGTCTTAGTTTTATTATTGATCAAGTCTGAGTGTTTTGTTAAATAAACTAGTGGGTCAGTGTGAAACACAGTAAAGTATATTGAACATCACTAACAGCATACTTTATCACTTTACCAGTCTCAGTTTTATAATTGATCAAGTCTGAGTGTTTTGTTAAATAAACTAGTGGGTCAGTGTGAAACACAGTAAAGTATATTGAACATCACTAACAGCACACTTTATCACTTTACCAGTCTTAGTTTTATTATTGATCAAGTCTGAGTGTTTTGTTAAATAAACTAGTGGGTCAGTGTGAAATACAGTAAAGTATATTGAACATCACTAACAGCACACTTTATCACTTTACCAGTCTTAGTTTTATTATTGATCAAGTCTGAGTGTTTTGTTAAATAAACTAGTGGGTCAGTGTGAAATACAGTAAAGTATATTGAACATCACTAACAGCATACTTTATCACTTTACCAGTCTCAGTTTTATAATTGATCAAGTCTGAGTGTTTTGTTAAATAAACTAGTGGGTCAGTGTGAAACACAGTAAAGTATATTGAACATCACTAACAGCACACTTTATCACTTTACCAGTCTTAGTTTTATTATTGATCAAGTCTGAGTGTTTTGTTAAATAAACTAGTGGGTCAGTGTGAAATACAGTAAAGTATATTGAACATCACTAACAGCACACTTTATCACTTTACCAGTCTTAGTTTTATTATTGATCAAGTCTGAGTGTTTTGTTAAATAAACTGGTGGATCAGTGTGAAACACTGTAAAGGATATTAAACATCACTAACAGCACACTTTATCACTTTACCAGTCTTAGTTTTATTATTGATCAAGTCTGAGTGTTTTGTTAAATAAACTAGTGGGTCAGTGTGAAACACAGTAAAGTATATTAAACATCACTAACAGCACACTTTATCACTTTACCAGTCTTAGTTTTATTATTGATCAAGTCTGAGTGTTTTGTTAAATAAACTAGTGGGTCAGTGTGAAATACAGTAAAGTATATTGAACATCACTAACAGCACACTTTATCACTTTACCAGTCTTAGTTTTATTATTGATCAAGTCTGAGTGTTTTGTTAAATAAACTAGTGGGTCAGTGTAAAACACAGTAAAGTATATTGAACATCACTAACAGCACACTTTATCACTTTACCAGTCTTAGTTTTATTATTGATCAAGTCTGAGTGTTTTGTTAAATAAACTAGTGGGTCAGTGTGAAACACTGTAAAGTATATTGAACATCACTAACAGCACACTTTATCACTTTACCAGTCTTAGTTTTATTATTGATCAAGTCTGAGTGTTTTGTTAAATAAACTAGTGGATCAGTGTGAAACACAGTAAAGTATATTGAACATCACTAACAGCACACTTTATCACTTTACCAGTCTTAGTTTTATTATTGATCAAGTCTGAGTGTTTTGTTAAATAAACTAGTGGGTCAGTGTGAAACACAGTAAAGTATATTGAACATCACTAACAGCACACTTTATCACTTTACCAGTCTTAGTTTTATTATTGATCAAGTCTGAGTGTTTTGTTAAATAAACTAGTGGGTCAGTGTGAAACACTGTAAAGTATATTGAACATCACTAACAGCACACTTTATCACTTTACCAGTCTTAGTTTTATTATTGTTCAAGTCTGAGTGTTTTGTTAAATAAACTAGTGGGTCAGTGTGAAACACTGTAAAGTATATTGAACATCACTAACAGCACACTTTATCACTTTACCAGTCTTAGTTTTATTATTGATCAAGTCTGAGTGTTTTGTTAAATAAACTAGTGGGTCAGTGTGAAACACTGTAAAGTATATTAAACATCACTAACAGCACACTTTATCACTTTACCAGTCTTAGTTTTATTATTGTTCAAGTCTGAGTGTTTTGTTAAATAAACTAGTGGGTCAGTGTGAAACACTGTAAAGTATATTGAACATCACTAACAGCACACTTTATCACTTTACCAGTCTTAGTTTTATTATTGATCAAGTCTGAGTGTTTTGTTAAATAAACTAGTGGGTCAGTGTGAAACACAGTAAAGTATATTGAACATCACTAACAGCACACTTTATCACTTTACCAGTCTTAGTTTTATTATTGATCAAGTCTGAGTGTTTTGTTAAATAAACTGGTGGATCAGTGTGAAACACAGTAAAGTATATACAGTTGTAATACTATATAGTCTTGTGATCAAAGTAGTGAAACTGTTCACATTGCTAACAAATATATACAGAAATACTTATTATGATATAATTTTGCTTAGGCAAACTATAATTTTCATTAGTCTTTGATATTACTTGGTTCCAAAGACATGAAATCAAATCCATCTTGCCACACTCACCTGTGACGTCCTCTTTATTAGAAATTACCAATAAGTGTTTGAGCCACTCAATAAGGTGTTACTTAAAAACCAATAGAAAGCCATGGTTTTCATCTGTCAAGTGATTTATCATATTGCAATGTTTCCTGTAAATATAATTCCATATTTTACTTTCAATTCAACCTTGATTGCCATGGGAAATGCAATGTGTAAAATAGGAATATCTTTAGTTTAGTTAGGTTAAATTAAGTAAAATAAGTAACACTGTTACTACTAATAATAATAGGCCTGGTATGGCTGGGTGGATTAAAGCGTTCGACTCATAATCTGAGGGTTGCGAGTTTGAATCCCTGTCACAACAAACATGCTTGCCCTTTCAGCTGTTGGAACGTCATAATGTGATGGTCAATCTCACTATTCATTGGTAAAAGAGTAGCCCAAGAGTTGGCAGTGGATGGTGATAACTAGCTGCCTTCCCTCTTGTCTTGCACAGCTAAATTAGGAACAACTAGTGAAGATAGCCCTTGTAGAGCTTTGCACAAAATTCTAAACAAAAATAAACATAAAAAATGTCATATTGTGATGCAAAGAACTGAAATAACACTGTAAACAAAATTTTAAAAAATACCTAAACACACAAACAAACAAAAAACTAATAATATTTTAAAAAATGTTCATGAGTAGCTCGTGCATAATGGAATTCAAAAGCATAAGAAGAGCTGCATATTTGTCACATGATTTAACACTTATTAAGGCATAAATAGTAATTAGTAAGGAGTTATAAAGGCAATAAAACAATAAAATTTAACAATGTATGTACATTCACATACTATTATGATCATAAAACTATTTAGTATAAATATAAGTAGTTTAATATCACAATTTGAAGTTCTATTTCTTTACTGCTTCAGGGGTTACACCAGTAACAAGGCTTCAGGTTCAGATATTACACAAAAAAGTTTGTGATTTTTGAGACTAAAGAGAAAGTATTTTTAATCTAAACATTGAAATGAACACTCAGACTAGTTTGCAGAAATTCTCTATTTATATATTTATACATATGTAAGTATTCATAGATACATTTTTAGTAAAAATACTCCATTAAAAATATTATCTTTGGTGTGCAAAAAACTTGTGTTTACTTAATGCCTGTCAAAATGATATGAATACATTGTAATACTATAACAAGCACAGAATAATTATGAATACATTGTAATACTATAACAAGCACAGAATAATTATGAATACATTGTAATACTATAACAAGCACAGAATAATTATGAATACATTGTAATACTATAACAAGCACAGAATAATTATGAATACATTGTAATACTATAACAAGCACAGAATGATTATGAATACATTGTAACACTATAACAAGCACAGAATAATTATGAATACATTGTAACACTATAACAAGCACAGAATAATTATGAATACATTGTAACACTATAACAAGCACAGAATAATTATGAATACATTGTAATACTATAACAAGCACAGAATAATTATGAATACATTGTAATACTATAACAAGCACAGAATAATTATGAACACATTGTAATACTATAACAAGCACAGAATAATTATGAACACATTGTAATACTATAACAAGCACAGAATAATTATGAATACATTGTAATACTATAACAAGCACAGAATAATTATGAATACATTGTAACACTATAACAAGCACAGAATAATTATGAACACAATGTAATACTATAACAAGCACAGAATAATTATGAATACATTGTAACACTATAACAAGCACAGAATAATTATGAATACATTGTAACACTATAACAAGCACAGAATAATTATGAATACATTGTAATACTATAACAAGCACAGAATTATGAATACATTGTAACACTATAACAAGCACAGAATAATTATCAATACATTGTAATACTATAACAAGCACAGAATAATTATGAATACATTGTAATACTATAACAAGCACAGAATAATTATGAACACATTGTAATACTATAACAAGCACAGAATAATTATGAACACATTGTAATACTATAACAATCACAGAATAATTATGAACACATTGTAGTACTATAACAAGCACAGAATAATTATGAAAACATTATAATACTATAACAATCACAGAATAATTATAAACACATTGTAACACTATAACAAGCACAGAATAATTATGAATACATTGTAACACTATAATAAGCACAGAATAATTATGAATACATTGTAATACTATAACAAGCACAGAATAATTGTTAGGTCAGTTCCTGGGATTGAGCCTGTTGTGAGAAAGTTAAACTATGAAGAATCAATCAAAGTTTTTCATGTCAGTCACACACATTCTTTAACTTTTTAGGTTTGAAACATTATTTTTTTGGACCATTTGGTCCTGGGCAAGTTATTAGTGTTCTCACTCACTAACTTATACCTTATTGTACTTTTCAGTCTTGTGTCCTTTCTGAGATATTTCATAAAGTGATATAACAGTAATTTTAAAAGTGTTTTTCTACATTTCCTTCTAGTGTAGAACAGGAGGGTGTTTGTTTGAATTCTCTTTACAGTTAGCTCTAATTGTGGTAGGGAACCAGTTTGTTAACACCGTGGTGGAAATGGGTGTTCCGTAAGTTCTTTAGTTAAAATAGATATTTATTGTAATAATTTTATGTAAGAACATTTTCTATGACAGTTGGCTCATTTTGAGACATAAGAACTGTGCTGTAGTTTTTTTTTGAAAAGTGATTTTGATGTTTTCAAGATTCACAGTTTATTAATGTTCAGTCAAACATGTTGTAAGTCATGTTTCGTCTGATAAGATATAATTTGGCATTAGCACTCCCAAGTAAATACAGTACTAACTCTACTTTTAGTAAACTTAATACAGTTTTACTACTGTTACCTTGTACGTTAAAACACGCAATTACTTACTTTAACTGATAGTAAAAGACGTAGGTCATCATAAGACTTTTCAAAAAGTTTCATGTTGAATTCACCAAACCTCTGTCATGTCTCTAATATTGATTGTTAGGTGACGAATTAGTGAAAAAAATTACCATAAATTATCATAAAAATAAATGAAAAGCGTTACGTCCAACATTTGTTTTGTTTGTTACACTTTCTATTTCCTCCCATAACATTTTTTTCAGTAATACTGTGAGATTCCTTATCTCAAAATCAATTTTAAAGTTTTAAAGATCCATTTTTATACAGACTAGTTAAATCCAGTTTCTGGAGTCCTCCGCAATAAGTTTTCGTGTATTTGAACTGTATCCAGTTACCTCAAACTTAACACTGCATCTTACCTCCTATCTTATCTTATCTTAAATGTGATAGTACCTTTGGATATGTTCACTAGTATAAATCCAACTTTTTACAATGCTCTGGCATGGCCATGTGGTTAAGGCACTCGACTCGTAATCCGAGGGCCTTGGGCTCAAATCCCCGTCACACCAAACGTTCGCCCTTTCAGCCATTATAATGAGGCAGTCAATCCCATTATTCGCTGGTAAAGAGTAGCCAAGGTAGTGATTACTATCTGTCTTCCGTCTACTCTAACACTATTAAATTAAGGACACATAACCCTCGTGTAGCTTTGCGCAAAATTCAAAATAAACAAAAACTTCACACCTGCTTGTAGCGTTTTCAAATAGTTATAGTAATAACTAGAAATCCTAAATTAGCCGAGAATTTAAGGGATGAAAGGTATCAAAATGTATATTAACACAATTATGGACTTCTATTCAATATAATTTGGTCAAAAATTACAAAATAATATCGCAAAAGTCTATTGGAGGCAAGTAATAAAGTTAATGTATGAAGAAATTAATGTGAAAGTAGCAAACTAAAGTTGCCATATTTAGGTGAACTTTAAGTAGGTATACATGAGTTTTAAAACAATAAAACCTTTTGATTAGGAGAAGCTATGTTGCTACTAACTATTTGTTCGATAAGATATCAAAAACATATTTTTAATCTTAAGTATCAGATCTTTGTATTTTAACTCAGTTTTATACAAAAATGTGCTGAAAAATTCATCTGCTTCCTTACAAACACAGACCTAAATTTCAGAATAATGTAAATGTATCAATAATGTAAGTTGTTTAACACTAAAAATGTCACTTTGAGGTTGTTTTCAAGCTGAACATCTATTATGATGGTTGGTAAATGATTTAATATAAAGTTCTAACAACAATTGGAACCCAGCTTCAAATCTCAAAGCTTATTTTAACATAACAAGTGTGAACGTGTAAATGTTAATGCAAGTACTAATTATCTGGTGTTCAGATACAATAAACTAGTTAATATTTTCTCAAAATGTATTCCACAAAGATACTCATATCTACACACACTATGTTGTTTGTAAGTCTGTCTATGAGATTTGCATGCAACTTCCTCCTTCCAATCCTTATGAAAACAAGATGGCCAAAGAAGGTTTATTCTAAGACAACTGGTAGGAAGCCAAGTCTTGAATACAAGACCTTTTAGTCCATATATGGAACAGGCACAGCTGTGACAGCACCAAAGCACGTGGACTTGGCTGAGGTGTCAATGAGCTCATTCCCACAAGTACTGTCATGGCCAGTTATCCAAACAAAACTTATGTTAGTGGAAGATGAAGAAGATGGGTCAGTTGTTGCTGTTTAATATTGACAAGAACAGGATGGAATTTAATGTGATTCCAGAGCTAGAATCACTGCAAATAGTACAATCATTGTACTATTTGTACAATGTCATCCAGGGCAAGGTAAATGGCATGCAACTTGGCAGCAAATAACAAAGCAAACACCGAGTCACAACAAACTCTGGCACAGTCCACAGAGTTGCCTAATTTTTGAACCATTTGTGTAAATCAAAATAGAAGAATGGTTCAAAACATGGTCAGCAAATAGAAGACAGTACCTTCTAATCAGGAGTATCTACCATCCTCAGATGGCTCAAAGAAAGGTAACAGGTGTGGATGGTAATAAGCCATGGTGGGATAATGCTGATCAGTGGAGATAGCAATATCATCCAATGACATGCCCAATTCAACCAACTCTCCTTGCATACAAAAGCCTAAAGGAAAAAAGACAGACCATCTATTCAGAAAGAGCAAATATTGGAGGTTGAGAACAGGTTCATAGGATCTGGTGTACAAGCTTTGGACTGAATAAGTGAGAAAATCCCCATGCAGAGCCAAAGACCCAGATGGTGAATGGGGTACAGCATCTTTAAAGGTGAGGTCCTGGCAGAATCATAAACTCATTGTCCAATTTGGATCAAATGCAAGCACCTTGAGCACAGAACATTGATCCACTCGCTTAGAGGTGGCAGAGAAGACATGAAAGATGTTTAATGCCCTCACACGTTTGATACATAGCTGTTTGATGTGATGAATGAAAGAAAGCTTATGGTGAAAAATAAACTCCAAGAATTTTGCCTTAAGGACCATGGGAAGAACAACATCACCAAGAGGGAGCTCAAGATCAAAGAAGACAGAAACAAGGTGTTCTCTCATTGTTGAAGTCTTCTGTGATCGTCAATGTTTCAAGTCCAGTCAGGTGGTCCAAGATGGTTGGTTGGTTCGTTGGTTGATTTCATGTTTTATGGCACAAAGCAGCTAGGCTATCTGCGCCAAATGTCCGGTAAAAAAGGTAAAAATAAATTAAATGTAGTAAAATGCATAAAAGGAAATGAAGGTAAAACAAAACAGCATTGAAAAATAGAAAAAAAACATAAAACCAGTGTTGACACCTAGTCTACAATGTTAAGAGAGAAAGCAGAGTAAGAGAAGTTGTAAAGGACTTTCTTTAGCATAACAGTAATGATCATAACTTGATCATAACCAACCTGAAGTTGGCCTTTCCAGTCCTGGTTCCGGGTTATGTGTCATAAGAGCCATTATCAAAAGGTAAAGTAAAATAAAAGTTTTAAAAGACACGTAGCAAAATCGTAATAATAATTCGCCAAATGTCTAGTGAAATGGTAAACATAAAGTAAATGAAGTAAAATACATGAAAGGAAATGAAGGTAAAACCAAAACAGCAATTAAAAAACATAAAATGGCATAAAACCAATGTTCACATCCAGTATACAAAGTTGTAAAGGACTTTCTGTAGCATAATGCTCATGATCATAACCCACAAGGAAGACCAACAGGTAAGTACAAGAACCACCACCCGTTACCTGAAGTTGGTCTTTCCAGTCCTGGTTCCGGGTTATGTGTCATTATGGCCAGTACCAAAAGGTAAAGTTATAAAAGTGTTAAAAGACATCTGTATAAATTGGAATGGAAAGATTTTTCTAAAGATGTTCAGTAAACAAAAGACGGTACTTCCAATTGGGAGTATCTGCCTTTTTGATGACTTAAAGAAAGGTCACATTTGGGGACTGTAATGAGCCACGGTCGGATGGGCTGACCAATGGATTCTGTAATGTTATCCAAGGACAGACACAATTCATCCAATTGCGCCTGGATACAAAGACCAAAAGGAGCAATGGCAGATCATGTGCTCTGAAAAAGTATGGCCCACTGAGGAAGGAAAACACATCCCACATTTTCAGTCAATGCAGCATTTTTTATTTAATTTGCTTTCAAGTTATAACAAACTAACACATGCGTCATTTCTATGATTACTGATATTCCATTTCTGCCTTTACTTATGCATCGTTAGTGAAAGAAAATGGTATAACTTGCATAACTATCAAGGTTTCCCCATTTGAACCCATACAGTTCCCCTGAAGTATATAAACAAGCTTTTGATACATATAAATATCATAGGTCTCAAAATAAGACACTGATAAACTTAAATTATAATGGTTATTCTAATCAAATAATGTATACTTTATACCATACTCTTCTTACAAATTAAATTTTTATTCACTTCTGGAACTCTTCCAACTAATACTACAAAAACTAATACAATAATTAAGTTTTATGCACAATGATACAAAAATATAAAAATGATGAACATCAACAGTATAAATATTTAATAATAAATATTAAGCTATTTGTTAGACCTCAGGCATGAAGCAAGAACATCATAATTCATGGTTTAATTTCAAGTACTAAACTAACAAAATTTAAATTATAAAACTGTAGAAAAATGGCTCTGTAAATATTATAGACAATATATGTTGGTCTTGGAGGGTATATTTATTCCATAAATTGTTTTGTGTGAATCTAATATTAACTGATTATTTGTGAGACACTATTATCAGTACTATACAGTTAAACTACTTTGCTTGAAACTTAAAGTTATTAGGATACCAAACAATTCCACAACATTAAATGGATGTTATAATGAAAGATTTTGTTACTTGACTTTGCACAATTGCCTTTTATAAGTTTGGAACTTCTGAGTCAAAAGTATGAAACTACTATCATGATAAAGTATCCAATTAATTGTATTTATCACACTTCACAGCTCGTCAAATCACCATGCCACTGAATTACTATTAATATTACGTATTAACGTTATTCATTTACTCATATTATTGTTAATATAGTATCACCACCACTGGGATTCTTCACCAACCTAATTCAAATTATCTTAAGTCTTGGTGACCTTGCATGGCCAGGTCGGTTTAGGCATTTCGACTCGTAATCTGAGGGTCGCGGTATCGAATCCCCGTCGCACCAAACATGCTCGCCCATTTAGCCGTGGGAGCGTTTTAAGGTTACGGTCAATCTCACTGTTCGTTGGTAAAAGAGAAGCCCATGTCTTACTGAATCACTGTGTCAAGTTTGGTGCTCTTTTATCAATAAATGTGGAAACGTTTAATGAACAGATGCACACATATAGTGACGTTTATTTAAATAGAAGATGAAGGTTCCAACTCACCCCTCAAGCCATCGTACGTCACTCTGTCAAGTATTTTGTTGATTGGTTACGAAATGAGGACACGTGGAAAGAAAAGTTATTCAATGATAGTTATTGTCGTTTATTGATAAAACAATGTATTACGTAGCAATAATTAAAAAGTAATGCTTAGATATGAAAATATGTACACATTTATGAAACATAGTTACTATATGACAAGTTAATGAACGATAGCAAGTAAAATAATGAGATTTTGAGAAATAAAAATCTCAGGTAAAATAAGTAGAGCTTGATATTTTTCCATATTTCCTGAAGGAATAAAGACTATACGTTTGAGTATTGGTGGAATCAGACACAGGATTCCAGTTGAAACGCTCTCCAAATGTAAACTAGGCAGTTCACTTACCACGTGAACACTCCAGCACGTGAACAACATTGGTATCTTCCTGAAGATAAGAAATATCAGTTTCAATGATGTGGGACCATATTCCCTTTCTTTATTCATTATATAAAGACATTCATTATTCCTGAAGACGATCAGAGTATTAATACATTCATACAAGGAATTGCATGTTATGAAACTGAACCAGCAGAAGTTCTTTTATCACCAAAGCTTCTTCAAGATCAAAAAGAGCGTGAGGATGATTTCATCGGCTGTATTGATAAAACATTAGTGTTTCAGACGGAATTTACTGATCGTGGATATTTAATGACGATTCACGGCTCAAAGAAAAGTTTGATGGAAACTTTACCAAAAGTGAAACCAAAGGCTGACAAACAATTTAAACATCTTGGATGGAAGGTGTCCACGTATTTTAAAAATCATAAGTTTGTAAAGACGATATATAATTGCCTTCTGTTTCAATCTGTGTGAAAACTAGGATACACCATCACGTGTTCTTCTGAGTGGCGCAATAAATCAACTGAAAATCTCACTACCCAATGGTCACTTCATAGACAACGCATCGTCCGGGAAGAACAACCAAGGCCAAACATGACTACAATTAAAAATGCAGTTCATCGTATCATAAAGAAATTGAAATTTTGGAAAACATAAGAAGTATATTTTTAATTTGAATTAGACTTAGTAGTTACTTCTTTCAACTTTATGTGTACTAATATTAACCAAATTAATAGTTTTTGCTTATGTTGTTTGAGAACAGTACAATTTCCATGACTACTTCCTTGAAGTTCATAGCTTTGCGTGGAAAATTTATTTTGATGTTAAAATCACTTTTGATTTTGATTTTTTTGAAATTGAATAAACGTTTAAAAACAAAATTATGTAAAATTTAAATAAAGAAACAGTTACGTAATTCTGCTATTCCTCATTCTATGTTGGTGTCATGTCTTTTTAGTATCTGTAGCTCAAATAAAGATTCTTTTAAAAAAAAACACGTGTGTGTGTGTGTGTGTTTCTTATAGTTAAAGCCACATCGGCTATCTGCTGAGCCCACCCAAGGGAATCGAACCATTGTCTTTTTCAGTAATATAGTGACGTACTGAAAAGGTATGTTTTAATAGATGATTCAGTTTTAGATTGTGAAAGTATAATTTATAATAAGTACAATAATACACATTGAAACTTACACAGATTATTTCTTTTCATTTGATCTACAGTATCGCTTTACAAATAGTAATAGTAACGATCTTACATGGAAACACCACAGTTTAGTGGGTACGTTTATTTAAATTATTTCTTAGTTATTCTTGGCGTTAGAAATTACTTTTCTGTCGTATCGAATGTACACATTATTTTCTTTTATCAGCATAGCATATTTAAATGCCTACTAAACAGCCATATCAGATACAAATATAAAGTCAAAGTGTTATTTAAGAGATGATTGGAGATTCTAGTTTTAGTTAAGTGAAACGTTAAAGCCATGAAATGTTAGCAGGTACTCTGTTTTCTTATGTTAAAAATACTGCTTCCAAAGTCGAAGCACACTATGGAAATAAAACCCTTGTATTTGAATAAACAATAACTATTTTAGGTAAATTCTTTCTGACACAAATTTTAGGTTTATATTCACAGAAACATTTACTTTAAAAAAATGTAATTACATTATTTTGAAAGTTACGTAAATGTTATCCTGCTATTCCTCATTCTATGTTGATGTAAAATAGTTGAGAGTTCTAGATTATGAACTGTCTGAGAAATATAAGATCAGAAAGTAAATATCGTTATCTTCCACGGTTTATGAGCCCTGTTCCTGGTTACCTGTTTATAATAGATTTTGAGGAATTCAAAACTTTGTTGGTACGTTGACTGTTTAATATGAACTGAAGCAAAATTTTCAAGAATGGATTCAATTGCGTTTCACTTTTATCTTTTGTTTTATATTTAAGCATAAAGATCTATATATGTGCTCTGCTCACCACAGGTATCAAAACCAGGGTTCTAGCAGTGTCAATACGCAGCACAACTATGTGTTGATAGTGGTCTTTATCTTTCATATGTTATACCTATTTTCATTGGTGCTGGTCTTGTTTGATGTTTCTAGCTCATAAAAGAAGACTTTCTTCCAACAAAATTGTTAACCATTGGTCCTGTGAGTAGTTAGTTGATTTGTTTGTTGTTAAGTAGAAACATATATACACAGGAGACTGTGTAGGATCTATGAACAGACATTTAGAACAACATTTTCATTTGTAAATAATAGATAAATACTACACGAGAGAGTTAAAACATGTAAATACAAAAGTGGTCAAAACAGTTTAAAAATGGAGAACGTTACTGTACGTCAGTCAAATGAATTCTGTGACAAAAAATATCAATGTTTGTTGAATGTGTTGACCATTGTAATTATTGAACATATGAAACCCTTTTTTACGAGACTTTTAAAACCTCATGGTTTTTCGTGATGTCTACCAATTTACTCTAAAAAGAGGCATATTTTCAACGTTAAACCTAAGTTTCAGTTGAATAATTTCGAAACTTTCGTCGGGACAAATTTATTTAAGAAATAGTTATGTTTAAATGAAAGTTAGTTTATTCATGAGTATTGATTTTGATATTCAGTGAAAGATTAATCTTACCGTTTATTAGGTAACTATAGTTGTCAAGTATCTCGTAGTATTATTGTATTGTGTTTAAAGTTTTTATAGACACAAGCCATTTCCCACATCTTTGGTAACGTCTTGGGCTCCACATTGACCACGAAGAAAAACTAGTTATCTACAACATGTCAGTCAAAGAGTTCGAAACACTGTCAAGAATCGACCTTAAAGAAGAGAATGATTTCTTGAAACATACAAAAAGGTTGAGAACCACTGCAATAACAGTTCTGTGAGCCACTTTTACTCACCAGCTCTCCTTTTCTCTGACATTAAAATTTATCCATCACGTTACGGATTTACTATTATACATTTATTTAAGTTTAATAAACGTAACTTACATTTGTAAATGTGTATTGCGCATGTCCCAACTGTTTCTAAATATTTAGAATATTTTCGAGCTTAAGAATCAACAATGTATGACGTGTGTAATAATCAGTGATTGACAGTATTGTTGTCTACCGAACTTTCTAGAAACTATGAGCTATAAAAAGCTATCGCAAAAACGCGGGAAAAAATAGTATGTTGATTGGCGGAGCATAAATAACAATTGTTGTCTACCGAACTTTCTAGAAACTATGAGCTATAAAAGCTATCGCAAAAACGCGGGAAAATATAGTATGTTGTTTGGTCGCTAGAGTCAGTACACTATAAGCTTCGTAAGTTGTAATGTGATCAACGTCGTAAAACCACAGAATTGTACCAGGAATATTTATAGATTTCGAACATTACAATCCATTTAACATAAGTGAATTAATTTATGACGTTAGTATTTCTTAGAGGACATTAAATATCTTCGTCGGTAAAAGTTACCTTGTAAGTGGTGCAAGGACAGCTAAGAATAAAGGGCAAGTTAACTTGAACAAGGTATAACAACATCAAGTCAGAATTAATTCGGTAATCGTGGACCTGGATCATCGATACAATATTCAATTCTGAACCAAAGAGAAACTAAATTATTTGTGAGTTTGTAAAATTTATATAAATAAATTATTTATTTGTAACAACCATTATCATAAATTGTAATGATGTTTCTTTGTTTTAGAATTTCGCACAAAGCTACCCGAGGGCTATCTGTGTTAGCCGTCCCTAATTTTGTCGTGTAAGACCAGAGGGAAGGCAGCTAGTCGTCATCACTCACCGCCAACTCTTGGGCTACTCTTTTTACCAACGAATAGTGGGATTGATCGTACATTATAACGCCTCCATGGCTGAAAGGGTGAGCATGTTTGACGCAACGGAGATGCGAACCCGCGATCCTCAGATTACGTGTCGCACGCCTTAATACGCTTGGCCATGCCGAGTTTAATGTTTGTGTATTAAAGTTTTTAAGGTTTTGTATTTGATATATTTTATTGCAGAAAGGCTAAAAAAAATGAATTAGTTGATCCAGTATTACAAAATCTCTTATGAAAGTAGTCCACAAAGTCCATGGGAGGTTTATTTTTGAAAGACATCTTTTTTGTGATGTTGTGATAAAAATGATAATTCAAAGTAGAAGACTGAGAGTTAACCTCCAGGTTAAAATGCAAATGAACAAATATTAATAAAACAAATTATCTATTAAAAATTATGACTTTTAGTGTGCAACAGTCTTGTAATGTTTAGTAAAAATCTACCAAGTTGTGTGAATATACACTTAATATATTAGAAGTTGCCATTATGAAACATTTACCATGGAACAATAATCTTATATCAATATATATTAAAAGTTACAAGTTTAGATTATAATGTTTTAATGAGATTCCTTGACTGTTTTCAGATTATCTTTTTAGAGTTACCTATACACACATTAACTTTCACCTTGTGCAGTCCATATTATGTGTACATGTAATTTTTCATGTATCAAAACATATTTCCAACTTCTGCAGTGTTCATTTTGTGATATACTGTTAACAAGATATTAATAATTTCACACATATAGACAGAAGTACTGAATCAGTTTGTTTTGTTTCTTTCAGGAAAATCTTCTCTTAGATGAAGAACAGAACTTGAAACAAACAGATTTTGGTTTATTATATTTGAATATTAGTAAGAAAATAAACATTTTATTAATATTGTAAAAACTTCTAAGTATCAAACATTATTGTACTGCCAGTACAAATTTAATACTAAATATTAAGTTATTTGTTAGACCTCAACCATGAAGTAAGAACATCATAATTCATGGTTTAATTACAAGTATTAAACTAACAAGATTAAAATAATAAAACTTTAGAAAAATGGTTCTGTAAGTATTATAGACAACATATGTTATTCATTTACTCAGATTATTGTTAATGTAGTATCACTACCACTGGGATTCTTAACCAACCTAATTCAAATTATCTTAAGTCTTACTCTTACTTAGTGGCCCTGCATGGCCAGATGGGTTATGGCCCGCATAATCTGCGGGTCGTGGGTTCGAATCCCCGTAGCACCAAACATTCTCGCCCTTTGAGCCGTGGGGTCGTTATGAGGTTACAGTCAATCTCACTATTCGTTGGTGAAAGAGTAGCCTAAGAGTTGGCGGTTGGTGGTGATCACTAGTTGCCTTCCCTCTAGTCTTACACTGCTAAAGTAGGGGCGACGAGCGCATAGCCCTCGAGTAGTTAAGCGCGAAATTCAAAACAAACAAACTCTTAATGATTACTACATTTTTATCACATTATTACAACTTCCTTCGCGCATTATTACTAATAACTTACAATATGTACATTCACAACTTAAAATTATAATTAAATCTAAGCCTGGTTACAAGAGGCCTACATATACGTAACAAGTTGGTGTGTCACTTAAGTTTCCAGATAGCTAAATTTGGCTCGAAATCGAATAAGACATCCAATTTCATTAAGTTCGAATCGGATTCTGAGTTATAATCTATATTTTCTTCAAAGTTTAAGTGTTAAATATGTCCGCATAATGAGGATATTCTAGTAATAGCAGATTAATAATATATTATTGTGGTGATTTATAAAAAAAAAATTAATTAACAAGAATCAAATGATTAACGCTAATTACAAATTTCAATGACTACACTTACAAATAAACCTTGTTACTAAGCTTTCAATTACTACATTCGTTCGTTCGCTCTAAGTGGGTATTTGGGTATTGATGTGAAATACCCAGAAAGGTCAGGTGCCTCTTCCTCCTTCCCGAACGTTGATGACGTTCATGGTTAGTTGTTATAGCTTTGGGCTAGGCCGATAGAGTGTAGCACCGTACTCGGGCCCGCTTCAGGACACCGTCCATGCATGGACACGAAAATAAATTTTTAAAATATTTTTTTTGTTTGATTTTCATTTCAAAATATTTTTTTATATGTTACTTTTCTCCACAGAGAAAACGATACTACTATTAGTCGTAACTAATTAATATAATAAAAATATAAGAGAATTATAAAAGAAAATTATGAAAGAATAATGGAAAACAATAATTAAGTGTCTTGTGCGTAGGCCCCCCAGTGGCTCAGCGGTATGTCTGCGGACTTACACGCTAAAATCCGGGTTGCGATACCCGTGGTGGGCAGAGTACAGATAGCTCATTGTGTAGCTTTGCACTTAATTCAAAACAACAACAACTAGTGCGTAGTGGCCAGTTTGTGTAACATTCCTTAAATACATGTTAAAAGGGGAGAGGTATTTAAGACTATTTACATCATGTACGTGGTATCTGTCGAGATCACACATTAAGTTATTCTTAGGTCAATCTTATTATGGCCTAGCGCATTAAGGCGTGCGACTTGTAATCTGAGGGTCGCGGGTTCGCGCCAAACATGCTCGCCCTCCCAGCCGTGGTGGCATTATAATGTAACGGTCAATCCCACTATTTGTTGGTAAAAGAGTAGCCCAAGAGTTGGCGGTGGGTGGTGATGACTAGCTGCCTTCCCTCTAGTCTTACACTACTAAATTAGGGACGGCTAGCACTGATACAGAAAACAGAAATTTTAAGCCAGAGTGGGCGGAATATTTTACATTCACCGTTAAAGGAGGTAAATCTTTATATATTACCTGCAACGTGTTACTCAGTCATTACAAAGCCAGTAACTTGAAACAACACTGTGAAAAAAATCACAAAAACGTATCGTCTGATTATCCACCTAAATCATAATTACAGATAAAACAAGTTAACTGTGTTAAAATCATCAATAAATAGCCAGCAGACACTGTTTACAATGTTCAGTGAGGAAGTTGATACAACGACTGAAGCTAGTTCTGTTATATCATGGAATATTTCTCGTACTAAACGCCCATATTATCATGGTGAATTTGTTAACAAGAATACAGCTGAAGTTACTGCAGTGTCACTAACAAATAACACAAATCTTCAGTGATTAACAGCACAACCAGTAGCTTCACGCCACACTAAAGAGAGACGTATCTCCCAGATCAGTACTGAAGTCGCACGTAATATGATTTAAAGAATTCTCTTGCATTCAGCTTAGCCCTTGACGAATCTACAGACATACAAGACAACTCACAACTGGCGGTATTTATTCGTTATGTTTCCTCTGATGTAACTGTGAAAGAAATGTTGGACTTTCTGGCACCAAAAAAAAAAAAAACAACTCGTAGTGTTGACATTAAATATGCGTTTGACAGAACAAATACTGATATTCCACTGGGTAAACTCGTCAGTGTGCAACAGATGTAGCACCTGCAATGGTGGGGAAAAATGAAGGATTAATTGCACTTATGAAAAGTGATCCCAGCTTTACAGAGTTTCTCCTTGTTCACTGTATTATTCATTGTGAACATCTGGCAGCCAGGTACTTCAAGCATGATATATTGCTTGATTTCTAACCAATACAAACTGAGAAAGACAACAATAAAATGTAAGCATAATATTATTGAATATTTGCATATAGTAACTAAGGAGACGAAATGTTAAAGCAAGAATCGAACTGTGCGAAGAAAGAACTAAATTTTATAGTCAAAAGTTTCTCACCTTGCATTTCATGGGTACTTCGACCAGTACAATTTGTAGGTATAAAGTTTTGTATAAATATTTTAATTGCATATTCTCATAAGTTCTTTGTATGAATATGAATTAAATTCTTGTGGTAAGAAACAAAAGTTAGACAACTAGTAAGTAACATTTACATCACTATATAACCTGTGCGAAGCTAAGCAATTAGGGTTAGCAAACTTTGGGCTGGTTTAGATTATGTCATACTGAAAACAAAAGTGAAAGTGAATATTTTATAAGAAAAAAGATTCTATTTTACAGCAAGTACTACGGGCGAAAAGTGTTCAGATTGTACTGATATAGACTGTATTTTTTATCAATTAAATGTGATATCATTTGTTTAAAAAATACTTTTTTAAGAAAAGCTCCATTTATTAAAACTATGAATTACACCATTAAAAATATAATCACATTTTCAGGTTCAGTCACGGTGAAAGGTCGAATATTGAACTCAGCGGCTTATGTTTCCTACAACATTTACAAACAAAATTTCCAAAGGTAATAAAATTGTAATTAAAATGTGTAAAAATATTTATTATATGGTTCAAAGTTTCGCCGGTTCAGTAAACACTGTAGGACAGTGGTTCCCAACCAAATAACATATTTTTTGTTGGCCATGTAGAAACCGGTTTATGCAAATTTTAGTTTGTTGTAATATTTTTTTCTTTTCCAAATGTTTCGTTTTTGTTTATATATCATTACAACTAATTATAAAAATTTGTTTTGACCACCTTCACCTTTATTCTTAAATAAATAATTACTGTGAGGTGTGCGAGAACATATTAAAATTTTTTAGAGGTGCGGGCCATAAAAAAGGTTGGGAACCATTGTTGTAGGATCTGAGGTCGCAGGTGTTCAGTGCTACTGCTCATCCATTTTATGTCTGTCGAATTTCGCAGCATATGTGTATGAAGGTGTTATTTGTGCACTTGCTCATAACATTTAGTGTTCTCTTGTTATAAAGTTGTCAAGTTTTGAATGTGGTGTTAAATTTATCTTAGTTTAGACAATAACACAAATGCAGTAGGCCTAACTACGTATTTGCCTACAAAACTACACTACTTCTGCTACCGTACATTACTGTATAATGTGCACATGCATTTTACTATTTATTCATTAATGTTTACATTTTTGTTGTATTTCTTAAAACATAGAAAGTAAATGACAAATACGTTAATTTCAAGGGCTCCATGAATTATAGTTTAACAATCCTACGAAAATTGGGGCCTAATAGGCCCCAGAGCAACTTGAAAGGTTATTAATATTAGGCTAATAATTTTGTATTTAAATGAAATTGCCATTAACTGACCCTGACTTTTCAGAAATTTGCGAAATAATATTTAAATTTTTTTTAAAACATCTCCTAAGGGTATTTTGGGGCCTGTTAGGCCCCAGATCAAAAAACATAAAAATGACTTTATTTATTTCCTAAATAATTCTAGAACAGGCCTGGGCAACCGAAAAAAGCAAATTATAGTAAAAATATATTAATTTTACAACTTTTTTTCAAAAGATGGATATTTAGGATAATAACTCTACTCCAGCAATAATTTTAGACGGTCCTGATTATTGCCTAGTTTGCCCACGCCTGTTCTAGAACATTCTAGAAACTTTACAGAAGTATTTAGAATAATCTAGAATATTCTAGAAGAATCCACAAATCCTATATATACAGGAGCTGAAATCTTCAAACCGTGTCAAAAATGATATCTCTTGATAAGCTGTACATTTACTGACAAAACCATCCGACGATGAAAGTGAACATGATAATTTCGAAGACTACTCTGAAAGTTGTGATGATGATCCTTCTGAAGCCGAAAATGATGAACAAATCGCTCCGTACCCTTCTGAAAGTGAAGAAAGTGATCAAGAAGATCTTACTACGATGCCAGTGAACGAACTTTTGTCCAAAGATAAGAATTTTAGTTATTCAACAACACCTTCAAGGATCAACAGGAGAACCGCAGCTCTCAATATATTCAATGGGAACCCAAGCATTACAAGGCAAGCTGTTCCAAGAGTCTCTACACGATTCTAAACATTCAAAATTTTCATTTCTGATAATATGATGGAACAGATCATTCACTCAACAAACACCGTCATGAAAGAACCAATTTTTGAAGAAGACCTCTGGAAATGGATCGCAGCTAATCTTTTCCTTGGAATAAGCAAATCCAAAAATGCATCGATAGACGAAATGTTTTCAACCGAATTCGGTTTGCCATTTTTGCGAAAACTGATTACACAAGATAAATTAAAAAAAAATGTGCTCAAAAATCAGATTTGACATCCACTCTCAAAGAAATAGAGAAATCAAAGATGCCGCCATCTCTGGAGTCTGGAAATTTTTCATTGAAAATTGCAAAAACAGTTACAACCCAAGCGAATACCTGACAGTGGATGAACAACTATGTAACGGAAATCAAGAACCTTCCTGCCTCCTGAAATAAATGCAAAATCTAGAGAGTTATCACCAAAGTTTTTCTTCCATGACGACATCACTCTTCTCAGGCACTCAGACAAACCAGGAAAATATGTGCTACTACTGAGTTTTCAGCATCAGTCTGGTGAAGTAGAAGAGAATGGAAAGCCCGAAATCGTCAATCTTTACAATGCAACGAAGGCAGGTGTCGACACTCTCAATCAACTGGTGAGATATTATACAACAAAGAGGCGATCAAAGCGCTGGTCAGTTTGCATATTCTATAACATTCTAGATCTTGCTGCGTACAATGCTTTCGTTCTATACTCGACAAAACATCCAGAATTTCTTCGTCAACATAAATCAAGAGCCAGAAGAGAATTTATACGGCAATTGGTGCTTGAAATCAAAGAAATTTACTGCAAAGATAATGACAAAACAACCTCGTGTGAACCGCCTGCAAAGAGGGAAAAAGAGGACGATGCCATTTGGGCGGCAGATCAAAAGATAGACAGTCGAAAATTGTTTGCTCAAATTGTAAAAAAAATGTTTGTCAGAGCCATTCTAAAGTTGTTTGTAATGAATGTTGCTAAATCACTGTGTTTCTATTGGAAAAATATATGGGGCCTAATAGGCCCCAAAACCACTTTAGTGGATGTAAATATTTTTTTCGTAGGAGTGTTAAAAAACCACGAGTATCACCCAATCTTACAGTTTGTTTTTATCACTGTTAGTAAACGTGTATACCTTTAAACTTTAAATGCTTGTTTCTTAGCAGAATCTATTTGTTTACTTTAATATAATCTTAAAATATTTGTGGTTCTCTCAATTTTTTAGGCCCGGTATGGCCTAGCGCGTAAGGCGTGCGACTCGTAATCCGAGGGTCGCGGGTTCGCGCCCGCGTCCCGCTAAACATGCTCGCCCTCCCAGCCGTGGGGTGTATAATGTGACGGTCAATCCCACTATTCGTTGGTAAAGAGTAGCCCAAGAGTTGGCGGTGGGTGGTGATGACTAGCTGCCTTCCCTCTAGTCTTACACTGCTAAATTAGGGACGGCTAGCACAGATAGCCCTCAAGTAGCTTTGTGCGAAATTTCCAAACAAACTCTCTATTTTTATATTTTATATAATACACGCATATACTGAATATAAATAAATATATATAAAAGGTTAAAGTCGTATGTACAGAATAAATCGATAGACGATAAAAAAACTTGTCAGATTTAAGATCCTTTAAATCTAATAAAGAAATTGTACCTAGATTATAAATAAAAGGATAAAATTTCGTTTTCATCACTCAACTTTGAATATCTTCTGAGTTTTCCCATTGCTACCGCTCACTTATCAATTTTATTTTATTATCATTTCCTTCTCTTTGGCGTACGTCATTTCATAACAACAATTGATTCAAGAGTATAGTTACACTTGAAACCAATACAAACTGTGAAGAAAGGCAACAATAAAGTTAAACCACAAAATTACTGAGTATTTGCATACAGTAACTATGGAGACCAGACATTAAAATAAAAGCCGAACTTTGAGAAGAAAGAACAAAATTTTATAGCAAAAAATTACCCACCTTACATTTCATAGGTATTTCGACCAGTACAATTTGTAGGTATAAAGTTTTGTATGAATATTTTAATTGTATATTCACATAAGATGATTCTAAAAATCTCAATCAACTTCTTGAAATAAGAAACAAAAGTCAGACAACTAGTAACATTCATTTTACTCTGCAACCTGTGAGGCTCAGCAATTAGAGTTAGTATATACTGGGCTGTTTCAGATAGCATCGTACTGAAAACTTTAGAAAAATGTGTAATTTTCTAAGACAAAAACATTATTTTTACAGTAATTAATGCAGTGGAAAACTGTTCTCATTGTGCGAAACAAACATTATTTTTGGTCTATTAAGTGTGTTATCGTTTATTTAAAAATTAACAGTTTTTAACTCCTTTCCTTAAAACTGTATTTAGATATTACATCAATGAAGATACAATAAAACCTTCAGATTTAGTTCTAGTGAAAGTCGGGTTCTTGATACAAAGACAGTACTTTAAAATTCTGTTCTTTGATAAACAAAGGTTTGTCGTACGTATCGTAGTTATTTTTATAATTGTCTGAATTTAGAATACCAAAGTGGGAATTTTTATAGATTGTTTTGTGTGGTGCCATTTAGTAGATAGTGAAACAATGTATTTGTTGTTTCGGTTACATAGATACAAATATGCACGCCATGTCCTTTAGATAATAGTTAAATTAGAAAATATAACGTAATTAATACTTTATATTGGATTTACTAAAATATATTTTTTCAGTATAAGATAATGCTGCTTTTTGTTTTGTTTTGAATTAAGCACAAAGCTACACAATTGGCTATCTGTGCTCTGCCCACCACGGATATCGAAACCCGGATTTTAGCGTGTAAGTCCGCAGACATACCGTTGAGCCACTGGGGGCCAAAGGGAGAGCATATTTGGTGTGACGTGGATTCGAACCCGCGACCCTCGGATTACGAGTCGAATGCCTTAACCACCTAGCCATGCCAGGCCAATAATTAATGGGCTATCTGTGCTCTGCCCACCACGGGTATCGAAATCCGGATTTTAGCGTGTAAATCAGCAGACATACCGCTGAGCCACTGGGGGGCGATAATGCTGCAATGGTTAATAGATAGCCTATACCATGTTGCTGTATTATTAATTAACTGTGCTTTTAGTTCGTGATTTTAGTAAATTTAGGATAATTATATCTATATAACCCACAATAGCGACTTAATACACTGTGATGGTTTACTTGGTGTCGTCTCATTATCAGTCAAATGTCTATGATATTTTTCTTTCTAAGTTCTCTCAGGTATCTTTGAAATGTTTCGTTACGTTCGATGATAATGAATTAATAGGTATTAATAAGGATTTTAAATGTGCTTTTGTTGTAAAGAATAACCACCATTTTAATCAAGTAATTATTTTAGTTAAGAATAACAATGTTATTGTCGGACGATGTAACATATATATTTTTATTTAACGTTGTTGTTTTTGGAATTTCGCACAAAGCTACTCGAGGGCTATCTGTGCTAGCCGTCCCTAATTTAGCAGTGTAAGACTAGAGGGAAGGCAGCTAGTCATCACCACCCACCGCCAACTCTTGGGCTACTCTTTTACTAACGAATAGTGGGATTGACCGTAACTTTATAACGCCCCCACGGCTGGGAGGGTGAGCATGTTTGGCACGACTAGGGCGCGAACCCGCGACCCTCAGATTACGAAGCGCACGCCTTAACGCGCTAGGCCATGCCAGGCCCATTTATTTAACGACAGTTCTTTTAAAATATTTCTTCAGAGCTTAAACGGTAAGGACGAACATTAGGGATAAAATCACAAGAACTAGAAAAGGCAAAGTTCTTTATTTTCGTCATAAAAATGTTACTCAATCGACAAAGAGTTATTTTATCTTTCATAAGAAGGTCCTTCAGGTGTTTGTATTGTGATTTGAAAGTGTAAACTAAATTAGGTACGTAGAGTCTACGTGGTGGAAGAGAGAACTGAAGACCTTTAGCTAGCACTGATTATTTATGCTATAATTACACAGGTTAACAATCTGGTCGTCAGGATGAAGCTAGGAATGAATGTTGTTAGTCAGTCAATTCATCCTCAAATTTTGGACATGTTCACGCTGAACAATTTGTCTTCGTTCTATTAGTTCCACTTGTACAGTACATCGGTATAATCAACACTGGAATCAACGATTCTATGGTTAGTACAGAACACTTTGAACTTTTTCAGTAAAATTTATGTTCTGTTGATGCTTTGTTTGAAATTCTTGATCCAACTCCACAAAACATGCTCACCCTTTATGATATGTGTGGGGGGAGGGAGAACATTGTTAGGGTCAGTCTCAATATTCGTTTGTGAAAGAGTGGTTAGTGGATGGTGATGTCTAGGTACCTTTATTCTTTCACTGCTAAATTACATACGACTAGCGTTGATAGCCCTCCTGTAGCTTCAGCCCAATGTAAAACAAAGCAATAGTCTCTTCAGACAAATCTGATAATCTAACGACTTTTGAACATTTCGGTTTAGTTCTTTAAAGTGGAGAAACTTTGGATTCACGTTTCGAACAATGTTTCTGAACGAAAGCAAATTTCAAGGTTGATGATTAATATTATAACTATATTGAAGATGAAGATTCATACAACAGAAGGGAACAGAGACAAAGTTTTCAATATTTTGCAGATTCAGTATTTAAAGTAAAAAAATCTTGATGACGAGAAACCTACTTCAGATAAAATGTATATCAGAATGTCTGGTATGGGTACTAACACATGTATTGTATATCATAATGTCTGGTATGGGTATTAACACATGTATTGTATATCAGAATGTCTGGTATGGGTACTAACACATGTATTGTATATCATAATGTCTGGTATGGGTATTAACACTTGTATTGTATATCAGAATGTCTGGTATGGGTACTAACACTTGTATTGTGTATCAGAATGTCTGGTATGGGTACTAACACTTGTATTGTATATCAGAATGTCTGGTATGGGTATTAACACTTGTATTGTATATCAGAATGTCTGGTATGGGTATTAACACTTGTATTGTGTATCAGAATGTCTGGTATGGGTACTAACACATGTATTGTGTATCAGAATGTCTGGTATGGGTATTAACACTGGTATTGGATATCATAATGTCTGGTATGGGTACTAACACTTGTATTGCATATCAGAATGTCTGGTATGGGTATTAACACATGTATTGTGTATCACAATGGCTGCTATGGGTACTGACACTTTTATTGAGGAGAGAAAAACAATTCGACCTTCCTAGGTCATCCTCAGGTTAAGAAAGAGAGAGTTTGCAAATGGCCGTTGTCGAACACATGTCTTAGGGACGAGGGTATAAACGTATACGGGAGTAACAGATACGAAAAGTTATTCAACCATTGGTGTAATAGAACGTGGTTATTTTACTGTCAAAACAAGGGTAAACTGCTATCTGCAATGTCGTGTATAGAAACAACATAAATCACGATAAGGTCTTCCCCCAATTTTAGTTAACCCATAGCTAGCAAAAAAGCCTAATTTAGACACTGAACTGCCCTCGCGGGCAGACTGAAATTTTTTCTTGGGGCACTCAACCCTGTGACTAAGCATCGGGAATGTATTGTTTGTACTTACAAGACACTGCTGGACAGATCACAGCCAAAAGGAGCTTGCTTGATCGATGTTCACAGGTGTCCGCGAAACACGCTTCAAAACCACAGTCGTAATATTTGTCTGTTCATTCTGTCATTGTTAATTTGTGATGTTACTTAATAGTATTACATACAAAGTAAGTTTTACTTTGCAGGTAACATGTTCACCAAACAAATGAAGACAACATGTACTACTCAGTGCACCTCTTTATTGAATCACTAAATGCCAGCACAAATATATATTATGTGTACTGAAAGTTTGCCAAATTTCATACAGATACACGAGTCGTATCGATACAGTCCTCTCGAGTTCTTCATGGTAAGTACTCGTATGTTACTCTTTTATCAAAACATTTTTAATATTTAGTGTTTGAATTAATTAAATACAGAAACAGACAAGGAAAACTATTCAACCATTGATGAAACAAAACATGCTTATTGTACTGTCAAAACAAGGGTAAACAGCTATCTGCAGTGTCGTGTATGGAAGCGTCATTAACCACGAGAAGGTCTCCGCCCCTGGTACATCTGTAAAACATACATATCGTGTTGATTACTTTACTGATACCGCTCAACAACATGCATGCCTGGTTCACTAAATTACCCTGTACAACTGAACAACATAGATACCTGGTTCACTAAATTACCCTGTACAACTGAACAACATAGATACCTGGTTCACTAAATTACCCTGTACAACTGAACAACATAGATACCTGGTTCACTAAATTACCCTGTACAACTGAACAAAACAGATACCTGGTTCACTAAATTACCCTGTACAACTGAACAAAACAGATACCTGGTTCACTAAATTACCCTGTACAACTGAACAACACAGATACCTGGTTCACTAAATTACCCTGTACAACTGAACAACACAGATACCTGGTTCACTAAATTATCCTGTACAACTGAACAACACAGATACCTGGTTCGCTAAATTACCCTGTACAACTGAACAACGTAGATACCTGGTTCACTAAATTACCCTGTACAACTGAACAACGTAGATACCTGGTTCACTAAATTACCCTGTAAAATTGAACAACACAGATACCTGGTTCGCTAAATTACCCTGTAAAATTGAACATCATACATGCCCAGTTGATTACTTCACTGGTATATCTGAACAACATACAACATTAAATAACAATTATAAATCTGTACGAATAATTTTACTCAGATTTTCTTTGGACTTTATAATTTTGTAATATTTATTTAGTGTAAGTCACAAAGATGTGAGAAACCAAAGTCTGACGAGATTCCCCAGTATACAATTTACCTATTGTTTTTTAACTTCTTATCCCAAATCCTATTGTTGTATTTGTTATCTAATTCTCATTTCTTGACATAGTAAATACTCAAGCCTCGTTTTTCGTACAATTTTCTTAGAGGTTTACTTTTTACAGACTTTTTATCCCACCCTTTTATTATGTTACATAATTCGATATCAACACCAATCAGTGAAGACCGACTTTGAAAGCAGCTGTAGACAATATTTGATTGGACAGAGAACATTACGTACTACTTGTTTTACATTGTGAACCGTGGTGTCTGTCCATCAGTTCATCTGTCTCCTGTTTATAACGGCTTCACTTCTCATGTTGAGTGTGAAAAGCTATGGATGAAGTCAAAGTACAACATTAACTTTGTAAATAACAGTAGAACAGGTATGAATAATGTTAACAACAAACAGGATATTCTACACTAACTTGTTATGAATTAATAACACTATGTATCAGAATGTGACATAACGGTTTGTTATTGTTAAATTGTTCTTAGCAGAACACTTACTATACAAACATAGAAAATCAAAACTCATGTAACACACTTACTCTAGAGTATCACACAATCTTACAATTAGTCTTTAGTCACTGCTACACGAGGGCTATTTGCGCTAGTCGGCCATAATGTAGCAGAAAGACCAGATGGAAGTCAAGTAATCATCGCTACCAACCGCCAAGTCTTAGTCTACTATTTTGTACTACGTATTTGCTGGTGTATATCTCATCATATACAAACATGGATCACCATTTGGTTCCTCGACTCAAATCACTACAAGTTGATGTATATATAAATAATTTACGTAGGTTCTCATACATTTACTCGCTTCATTTACTATGATAACTGTATTTATATATACACATATATACGTATGTACATAGATGTAGACGGACGGGAATTTAAATAGAAATGTTATTGGTATTGTTTTTTTAGGGTAACACTGTCTTCTCAGTCAACGTTGTACGAATGTTGATGACGCAGCTACGTATGGACAATTCCTCAGAAACTGCGCATGTCAGGTAGATATTAGTGGTTGTCTTATTTAATAACAAACTCAGCGATGGTAAAAACTATTTTAAAATTTGAAGAAAAATAAACATATGAGTATCTAGAAAACTATGGGAAAATATCAGTATATTTAGTGAAGTATTTGTTGTATTTTTTACTTTATAAGTAATTCTATCTTTCTAAAAGTAGTGACATAGAAATTCAAAAATGTTCTGGTGTTTGTCCTGTTTGGCATTGTTTAGATTTTTATTGATTACTTCAATTACCACTCCTCAACATATTTCACACCTGAACATTGATAATAAAACTGTAAACAGTTTCAGGTTTGTTTTGTTTTCTTTTAACCAATAGCTTAACCTTTTAATGTACTTCAAAACATCAGAATTCCCAGATGTTGAGTGATTTATAGAACTGTGTGTTCTTAAAAAACACATTAACTCATTACAATAAAATTTATATCAGGCTGTGACTGTTATACAAGATTGAATATTAAAATAAATAGATACAGCTTAAAGGATTTACCGGAGTTTTCAAAATCTATAAAATAAAAATTAGTCGTAGAATCACTAGAAACAAAAGTCCACGAAACGTATTAGGGATTTTATTGGAAAGAAATGTAAACAGCTTTCCAAAGGAAAATAAATGTCAGAAGAGAATAAATAACTGTTTTTATAGGAAAGTCATCAAAGCGACTGCGCTTCTTTTCTGTTTACTCGGAATCATGACGATACTCACCGACAGAGGGAGTACATGGTAACTAACGCCTTGTTGTAGTCCTCCAAGTAAGTATTTCAAGTCTGATTTTATATGAACCTGGAAAGCAGAAAAATGTGGGTGTGGTTCTCACTGGCCATAAATCTGTTATTTTCACATCGCTTCCAAGTCCTTGACAGTGCTGGATATTAAACCTTACGGTCCGTCGAGTTACTATTATTTCTGTATCTTACACAGTTAGGCCTGGCATGGCCTAGCGCGTTAAGGCGTGTGCTTCGTAATCTGAGGGTCGCGGGGTCGCGCCAAACATGCTCGCCCTCCCAGCCGTGGGGGCGTTATAATGTGACGGTCAATCCCACTATTCGTTGGTAAAAGAGTAGCCCAAGAGTTGGCGGTGGGTGGTGATGACTAGCTGCCTTCCCTCTAGTCTTACACTGCTAAATTAGGACGGCTAGCACAGATAGCACTCGAGTAGCTTTGTGCGAAATTCCAAAACAAACAAACATAAAATCTTACACAGTTCGTAAGTTTGTGTGTGTGTTTTCTTACAGCAAAGCCACATCGGGCTGTCCACTGAGCCCGCTGAGGGGAATAGAATCCATGAATTTAGCGTTGTAAATCCTAGACTTACCGCTGTACCAGTGAGGAGGGGGGGAGTTTGAAAACTGTCTGACAGAATATTTATTAATCATTTCTCTAATATGTCAATGTATGTATAACCACAACTATCTGGCTATAATTCTTAAGCCTCCTGAACTAACTAAAAGAACAACAGTGGGAAATTATCATTACTTAAACTTAAGTCAAATTATTTACCGACAAACTAACTCAGTGTAACATCTGAACTGGTCATCACCAACCACTGCCTAATCTTGGGCTACTCCTTTACTTACGAATAGTGTTATTGAAGGTCACATAATGACACCTCAACGTCTGAAAGAGCGGCCACGAATAGTAACTAAGGAGACAAGATATTAAAATGAGAACCGAACTGTGCGAAGAAAAAACAAAATTTTATGGAAGTTTCTCACACTGCATTTCATGGGTACTTCGTCCAGCACAATTTGTAGGTATAAAGTTTTCTATAAATATTTTAATTGTATATTCCCATGGAAACATTTTATACATCTTAATTAAATTCTTGAAATAAGAAACAAAAGTTAGACAATTAGTAAGTAACATTAACTTTACTCCATAACCAGTGAGAAGCCTAGTAATTAATGTTAGCAAATACTTGTCTGTTTTCAATAACGTCGTGTTGAAAAGTTTAGAAAATTGAACATTTTCTATAAATAAAGAGAGAATCTTTTTACGACACGTACTGCATGGGAAAGGTTTTCGGACTGTTCTAATATACACTATATTTTATTATCTGTTAAATGTGGTACCGTTTATTGAAAAATAAGTATTAAACTCCATTTCTTATAACTGTATCCATAAATAATATCAATAAAAAAGATATAATCAAATCTTCAGGTTTAGTCCTAGTGAAGGTAGGGCTCTTGTTATACGAAGAGTATTTAATATTCATTTCTATGGAGAAACAAACGCTTGTTGTTCGTATTGTAGTTACTTTTAAAATTATCCGAATTTAGAATGCTTGAGTGGGAATTTTTTATAGTTTTTTCTTAATAGAAACATTTGATAAATAGTGACACACTGTATTTATTATTTCAGTCAAATAGACACAGATATGCACGTCATGTCGTTTATGAAATAGTGAGATTAGAAAATATAACTTAATTGTTTAGATTGGATTTACCTACAATATATATCTTGAATATTATATAATGCTGCAGTTGTTAATACGTAGCGTAAAATATCCTACATATTTCACATTCACTATTTAAAGCAAAACAAAAATAATACATTATTTCTACCTAAATAACTAAAATACATTGCTGAAATAACAATTATTTAATCAAAACTAAAATATATCGAAACTTAATTACTAAAAATAAAAAAAAAACATTTCATATTTTATAAGGAACGATTTTAATGAAGACTACATGATATTCGGTGTTGGTTAAAGTTGTTTGATGTAGATGGTTTCTTTAAGTATAAATTCCAGATCAGTGTCATCCCTACAAAGAATATTTATATTTTATAGTTCGTGTCCTGTTTCTTCACGATGTTAGCGTATAAACGAAAACTCATGTGTCACCGAACATTTCTCTGTGTTTTCATGAACAATCCCGTATTTTATTAGTTCTTACTACTAGATGGCGTTCGGCTTTCTCAGTACATCAGGCCATGAAGTTTTACTCAGAAATACTTTGTAATTTATAATTTTGTGACATCCATTCAGTGTTAAGTCACAAAGAAAAAAGGAAATCCAATCCAGATTGGACAGAAAACGTTATCTACTACGTTTTATACAACATACTGTGAACCGTGGTGTCCGTTCATCTGTCTCCTGTTTATGTTGAGAATGAAAAGCCACACCAACGTGTTATGAATTAATAACACTGTGATTCACACATCAACATGTGACGTAACGGTATGTTATTGTTTAGTGGTTCTTAACATGACTGAATCACTACTTCTTGTAGTTGTTGGTATAATGAATATAGGTTCAGAAAGTTTGATTAATAACACCAAAATATACCAATCATTCAAATTAATATAGAATTTTGTCTAATGAACAATTAATTTTATGTTTAAGGACATTAAAGTCATTTATTGAAACACTACACACAAAGAGATAAAGAGAACTTTAAAACGGATTGTTTGAAAAATTCTGTTTCGTATTCTATCTGAGATGTTTACCAAATTTAGGTTCCAGTTATATACAGATAATTTGAACACATTTAATCCAAGCATTTCGTTACCATTATATAACAAATATTATGCTTTATATATTTTAATATAATTCATTATCCATATGGTACAGCACTTATTGTACAGAGTTACAACTGTGTATCACTTTTACTCTTCTTAACTTTTACTAACTGTGTATGACTTTTACTCTTCTTAACTTTACTAACTGTGTATTACTTTTACTCTTCTTAACTTTTACTAACTGTGTATTACTTTTACCCTTCTTAACTTTTACTAACTGTGTATGACTTTTACTCTTCTTAACTTTTACTAACTGTGTATGACTTTTACTCTTCTTAACTTTTACTAACTGTGTATGACTTTTACTCTTCTTAACTTCTACTTACTGTGTATTACTTTTACTCTTCTTAACTTTTAAAAACTGTGTATTACTTTTACTGTTCTTAACTTTTACTTACTGTGTATTACTTTTACTCTTCTTAACTTTTACTAACTGTGTATTACTTTTACTCTTCTTAACTTTTACTAACTGTGTATGACTTTTACTCTTCTTAACTTTTACTAACTGTGTATGACTTTTACTCTTCTTAACTTTTAGTAACTGTATTACTTTTACACTTCTTAACTTTACGAACTGTGTATTACTTTTACCCTTCTTAACTTTACTAACTGTGTATTTTTACTCTTCTTAACTTAACTTTACTAACTGTGTATGACTTTACTTTACTCTTCTTTAACTTTTACTAACTGTGTATGACTTTTACTCCTCTTAACTTTTACTAACTGTGTATTACTTTTACTCTTCATAACTTTTACTAACTGTGTATTACTTTTACTCTTCTTTACTTTTACTAACTGTGTATGACTTTTACTCCTCTTAACTTTTACTAACTGTGTATTACTTTTACTCTCCTTAACTTTTACTAACTGTGTATTACTTTTACTCTTCTTTTTACTTTACTAACTGTGTATGACTTTACTCCTCTTAACTTTTACTAACTGTGTATGACTTTTACTCCTCTTAACTTTTACTAACTGTGTATTACTTTTACTCTTCTTAACTTTTACTAACTGTGTATTACTTTTACTCTTCTTTACTTTTACTAACTGTGTATGACTTTTACTCCTCTTGACTTTTAGTAACTGTGTATTACTTTTACCCTTCTTAACTTTTACGAACTGTGTATTACTTTTACCCTTCTTAACTTTTACTAACTGTGTATTACTTTTACTCTTCTTAACTTTTACTAACTGTGTATGACTTTTATTCTTCTTAACTTTTTCTATCTGTGTATTAGTTTTACTCTTCTTAACTTTTACTAACTGTGTATTACTTTTACTCTTCTTAACTTTTACTAACTGTGTATTACTTTTACTCTTCTTAACTTTTACTAACTGTGTATTACTTTTACTCTTCTTAACTTTTACGAACTGTGTATTACTTTTACTCTTCTTAACTTTTACTAACTGTGTATTACTTTACTCTTTTCTTAACTTTACGAACTGTGTATTACTTTTACCCTTCTTAACTTTTACTAACTGTGTATGACTTTTACTCTTCTTAACTTTTACTAACTGTGTATTACTTTCTCTCTTCTTAACTTTTACTAACTGTGTATGACTTTTACTCTTCTTAACTTTTACTAACTGTGTATTACTTTTACCCTTCTTAACATTTACTAACTGTGTATTACTTTTACTCCTCTTGACTTTTAGTAACTGTGTATTACTTTTACCCTTCTTAACTTTTACGAACTGTGTATTACTTTTACCCTTCTTAACTTTTACTAACTGTGTATTACTTTTACTCTTCTTAACTTTTACTAACTGTGTATGACTTTTACTCTTCTTAACTTTTTCTATCTGTGTATTAGTTTTACTCTTCTTAACTTTTACTAACTGTGTATTACTTTTACTCTTCTTAACTTTTACTAACTGTGTATTACTTTTACTCTTCTTAACTTTTACTAACTGTGTATTACTTTTCACTCTTCTTAACTTTTACTAACTGTGTATGACTTTTACTCTTCTTAACTTTTTCTATCTGTGTATTAGTTTTACTCTTCTTAACTTTTACTAACTGTGTATTACTTTTACCCTTCTTAACATTTACTAACTGTGTATTACTTTTACTCCTCTTGACTTTTAGTAACTGTGTATTACTTTTACTCTTCTTAACTTTTACTAACTGTGTATAACTTTTACTCTTCTAAACTTATACTAATTATGTATTACTTTTACTCTTCTTAACTTTTACTAACTGTGTATTACTTTTATTCTTCTTAACATTTACTAACTGTGTATTACTTTTACTCCTCTTAACTTTTACTAACTGTGTATTACTTTTACTCTTCTTAACTTTTACTAACTGTGTATGACTTTTACTCTTCTAAACTTATACTAATTGTGTATTACTTTTACTATTCTTAACTTTTAATAACTGTGTATTACTTTTACTATTTTTATCTTTTAATAACTGTGTATTACTTTTATTCTTCTTAACTTTTACTAACTGTGTATGACTTTTACTCTTCTTAACTTTTACTAACTGTGTATGACTTTTACTCTTCTTAACTTCTCCTTACTGTGTATTACTTTTACTCTTCTTAACTTTTACTAACTGTGTATTACTTTTACTCTTCTTAACTTTTACTAACTGTATATTACTTTTACTCTTCTTAACTTTAACTAACAGTGAATTACTTTTACCCTTCTTAAGTTTTACTGTGTATTACTTTTACTCTTCTTAACTTTTACTAACTGTGCTTTACTTTTACCCTTCTTAACTTTTATTAACTGTGTATTACTTTTACTCTTTTTAACTTTAATAACTGTGTATTACTTTTACACTTCTTAACATTTACTAACTGTGTATTACTTTTACTGGATTTGGACTGTGATACATTACATCAACCTACATAGATTGGAACTGGACTATGATACATTACATCAACCTACATATATTGGAATTGGACTGTGATACATTACATCAACCTACATATATTGGAATTGGACTGTGATACATTACATCAACCTACATATATTGGAACTGGACTATGATACATTACAACAACCAACATATATTAGAACTGGACTATGATACATTACAAAAACCGACATATATTAGAAGTGGACTATGATACATTACAACAGCCGACATATGTAGGAACTAGACTATGATACATTACATCACAACCTTCATATATTGGAACTGCACTATGATAATTACAACAACTTACATATGTTGGAATAGGACTATGATACATTACATGAAAGTACATATATTGCAACTGGACTATGACACAATACAACAACCTACATATCTTGGAACTGGACTACGATACATCACAACAACCGACATATGCTGGAACTGGACTATGATACATTACATCAACCTACATATATTGGAACTAGACTACGATACATTACATCAACCTACATATATTGAACTGGACTATAATACACTACATCAACATACATATATTGGAACTGGACTACGATACATTACATCAACCTACATATATTGGAACTGGACTATAATACATTACATCATCCTACATACATTGGAATTGGACAATAATACACTACATCAACCTACATATATTGGTCTGGACTATGATACATTACATCAACCTACATATGTTGGAATTGAACTATTATACATTACATGAAAGTACATATATATTTCAACTGGACTATGATACATTACATCAACCAACATACATTGGAACTGGACTATGATACATTACATCAACCTACATATATTGCAACTGGACTACGATACATTACATTAACGTACATATATTGGAATTGGACTAATACAATACATCAATGTACATGTATTGGAATTGGACTGTGATACATTACATCAACCTACATATATTGTAACTGGACTACGATACATCACATCAACCTACATATGTTGAACTGGACTACGATACATTCAATCAACTTACATATCTTGGAAGTGGACTATGATACATTTAATCAATCTACATGTATTGGAATTGGACTATAATACACTAGTCTATGGACTATGACACATTACAACAACCTACATATCTTGGAACTGCACTATGATACATTACAACCACCTACATATCTTGAAACTGGACTAGGATAATTACAACAACTTACATGTATTGGAACTGGACTGTGATACATTACATGAACGTACATATATTGGAACTGGACTATGATACATTACATCTACCTACATATGTTGGAATTGGACTATGATACATTACATGAAAGTACCTATATTGCAACTGGACTATGATACATTACATTAACTTACATATATTGGAATTGGACTATGATACATTACAACAACCTAGATATATTGGAACTGGACTGTGATACATTACAACAACCTACATATATTGGAACTGGACTATAATTTATTACATCAATCTACATATAGTGGTACTGGACTAAGGTACATTACATCAACCTACATATCTTGGAACTGGACTATGATACATTACACCAACCGACATATATTGGAATTGGACTAATACAATACATCAATGTACATGTATTGGAATTGGACTGTGATACATTACATCAACCTACATATATTGTAACTGGACTACGATACATTACATCAACCTACATATGTTGAACTGGACTATAATACCAAACATCAACATACATATATTGGAACTGGGCTATGACACATTCCATGAAAGGACATATATTGCAACTGGACAATGATACATTACAACAACCGACATATATTGGAACTGGAATATGACACATTACATCAACCTACATATATTGGAACTGGACTAATACACTACATCAACCTACATATACTGGAACTGGACTACGATACATTACATCAATCTACATATATTGGAAGTGGATTATAATACATTACATCAACGTACATATGTTGGAAGTGGACTATGATACATTACGTGAAAGTACATATATTGCAATTGGACTATTACACATTACAACAAACGACATATATTGGAACTGGACTAATACACTACATCAACCTACATATATTGGAAGTGGACTATGATGCTTTACATAAACGTACATATATTGGAACTGGACTATAATACACTTCATCAAAATACATATATTGGAATTGGATTGTGATACATTACATCAACCTACATATATTGGAACTGGACTACGATACATTACAACAACCTACATATATTGGAACTGGACTATGACACATTACAACAATCTACATATATTTGAACTGGGCTACGATACACTACATCAACATACATAAACTGGAATTGGACTACGATACATTACATCAATCTACATAAAATGGAAGTGGACTATAATACATTACATCAACGTAGATATCTTGGAAATGGACTATGATACATTTAATCAATCTATATGTATTGGAATTGGAGTATTATACACTAGTCTATGGACTATGATACATTACAACCTACATATCTCGGAACTGGACTAGGATAATTACAACATCTTACATGTATTGGAACTGGACTGTGATACATTACAACAACGGACACATATTGGAACTGAACTATGATACATTACAACAACGGACATATATTGGAACTTGATTCTGATACAGTAGAACAACCTACATATATTGGAAGTGGACTACGATACATTACATCAATTTACATGTATTGGAACTGGACTATAATACACTACATCAACCTACATATATTCGAACTGGACTATAATTTATTACATCAACCTACATGTAGTGGAACTAGACAAGATACATTACATCAACCCAAATATCTTGGAACTGGACTATGATACATTACACCAACAGACATATATTCGAATTGGACTAATACACTACATCAACGTACATATATTGGAAGTGCACTACGATACATTACATCAATTTACATGTATTGGAACTGGACTATAATACACTACATCAGCATACATACATGAAACTGGACTATGATACATTACATCAACCAACATATAGTGGAACTGTACTAGGATACATTACATCAACCTACATATATTCGAACTGGACTATAATACACTACATCAACCTATATATATTGGAAGTTGACTATGATACACTACATTAACATACATATATTGGAACTGGACTACGATACATTACATCAACCTACATATATTGGAATTGGACTATACACTACATCAACATACATATATTAGAACTGGACTAAGATACATTACATCAACGTACATATCTTGGAACTGTACTGTGATACATTACAACCATCTACATATATTGGAAGTTGATTATGATACATTACATCAACCTACATATATTGGAACTGGACTATATTACCCAATATCAACATACATATATTGGAACTGGACTACGATACATTACATCAACCTACATATGTTGGAATTGGACTATGATACACTACACGAAAGTACATATATTGCAACTGGACTATGATACATTACAACAATCTACATATATTGGAACTGGGCTACGATACATTACATCAATCTACATATACTGGAAGTGGATTATAATACATTACATCAATGTTCATATCTAGGAAATGGACTATGATACATTTAATCAATCTATATGTATTGGAATTGGACTATAATACACTAGTCTATGGACTATGATACATTACAACAACCTACATATCTTGGAACTGGACTAGGATAATTAAAACATCTTACATGTATTGGAACTGGACTGTGATACATTACATGAACGTACATATATTGGAACTGGACTATAATACACAACAACAACGGACATATATTTAAATTGGACTATGATACATTACATGAACGTACATATCTTGGAACTGGACTATGATACATTACATCAATCTACATATATTGGAATTGGATTATAATACATTACATAAACCTACATATAGTGGAACTGGATTGTTATACATTAGAACAACCTACATATATTGGAACTGGACTATAATTTATTACATCAACCTACATATACTGGAACTGGACTAAGATACATTACATCAACCTAAATATCTTGGAACTTGACTATGATACATTATACCAACCTTCATATATTGGAATTGGACTATGATACATCATATGAAAGTACATATATTGCAACCGGACTATGATACATTACATCAAACTACATATATTGGAAGTGGACTATAATACATTACATCAACCTACATATATTGGAACTGGACTATAATTTATTACATCAACCTACATATACTGGAACTGGACTAAGATACACTACATCAAATTACATATATTGGAATTGCATAATACACTACATCAACATACATATATTGGAACTGGACTATAATACACTAAATCAACATACATATACTGGAATTGGACTACGATACATTACATCAATCTACATAAAATGGAAGTGGACTATAATACATTACATCAACGTAGATATCTTGAAAATTGACTATGATAGATTTAATCAATCTATATATATTGGAATTGGACTATGATACATTACAACCACCTACATATCTTGGAACTGGACTAGGATAATTACAACATCTCACATGTATTGGAACTGGACTGTGATACATTACAACAACCGACATATATTGGAACTGGACTATGATATATTACAACAACGGACATATAGTGAAACTTGATTGTGATACAGTAGAACAACCTACATATATTGGAACTGGACTATAATTTATTACATCAACCTACATATAGTGGAAGTGGAGTAAGATACATTACATGAACCCAAATATCTTGGAACTGGACTATGATACATTACACCAACCGACATATATTGGAATTGGACTAATACACTACATCAACGTACATATATTGGAAGTGGACTACGATACATTACATCAATTTACATGTATTGGAACTGGACTATAATACACTACATCAACCTACATATATTCGAACTGGACTGTAATACACTACATCAACCTACATATATTGGAAGTTGACTATGATACACTACATTAACATACATATATTGGAACTGGACTACGATACATTACATCAACCTATATATGTTCGAATTGGACTATGATACATTACATGAAGGTACATATATTGCAACTGGACTATGATACATTACATCAATCTACATATATTGGAAGTGGACTATAATACATTACACCAACCTACATATATTGGAACTGGACTATAATTTATTACATCAACCTACATATACTGGAACTGGACTAAGATACACTACATCAACTTACATATATTGGAATTGGACTATACACTACAACAACATACATATATTGGAACTGGACTAAGATAAATTACATCAACCTACATATCTTGGAACTGGACTGTGATACATTACAACCATCTACATATATTTGAACTGGACTAAGATACATTACATCAACCTACATATATTGGAACAGAACTATAATACACTACATCAACCTACATATATTGGAAGTTGACTATGATACATTACATCAACCTACATATATTGGAAGTGGACTACGATACATTACATCAACCTACACATATTGGAACTGGACTATAATACACTACATTAAGATACATATTTTGCAACTGGACTATGATACATTACATGAACGTACATATATTGGAACTGGAATATGATACATTACATCTACCTACATATGTTGAAATGAGACTATGATACATTACATGAAAGTACCTATATTGCAACTGGACTATGATACAATACATTAACTTACATATATTGGAACTGGACTATGATACATTAGAAAAACCGACATATATTGGAACTGGACTATGATACATTACATGAACGTACATATCTTGGAACTGGACTATGATACATTACATGAACGTACATATCTTGGAACTGGACTATGATACATTACATCAACCTACATATAGTAGAACTGGATTGTGATACATTAGAACAACCTGCATATATTGGAACTGGACTATAATTTATTACATCAATCTACATTTAGTGGAAATGGACTAAGATACATTACATGAACCTAAATATCTTGGAACTGAACAATGATACACTACATCAACGTACATATCTTGGAACTGGACTAGGATAATTACAACATCTTACATGTATTGGAACTGGACAGTGATATATTACATGAAAGTACCTATATTGCAACTGGACTATGATACATTACGTTAACTCACATATATTGGAACTGGACTATGATACGTTACAAAAACCGACATATATTGGAACTGGATTATGATACATTACATGAACGTACATATCTTGGAACTGGACTATGATACATTACATCAATCTACATATATTGCAATTCGACTATAATACATTACATCAACCTACATATAGTGGAACTGGATTGTGATACATTTGAACAACATACATATATTGGAACTGGACTATAATTTATTACATCAACCTACATTTAGTGGAACTGGACTAAGATACATTACATGAACCTAAATATCTTGGAACTGGACAATGATACATTACACCAACCAACATATATTGGAATTGGACTAATACACTACATCAACGTACATATATTGGAAGTGGACTATGATACACTACATGAACCTACATATATTGGATTCGGACTATACACTACATCAAGATACATATATTGGAACTGGACTACGATACATTTTATTAACCTACATATATTGGAACTGGACTACGATACATTACATTAATTTACATTTATTGGAACTGGACTATGATACATTACATCGACCTACATATGTTGGAAATGGACTATGATACATTACGTGAAAGTACATATATTGCAATTGGACTATTACACATTAAAACAAACGACATATATTGGAACTGGACTATGATACATTTTAACATTCGACATATGTTGGAACTGGACTATGATACATTACATCAATCCACATATCTTGGAACTGGACTGTGATACATTACATTAATCTACTTATATTGGAATTGGACTATAATACACTACATCAAATGACATATATTGGAATTGGACTTTAATGCACTACATCAACATACATATATTGGAACTGGACTATGATACATTACATCAATCTACTTATCTTGGAACTGGACTAGGATAATTACAGCAACTTACATGTATTGGATCTGGACTGTGATACATTACATGTACGTACATATATTGGAACTGGACTATGATACATTACATCTACCTACATATGTTGGAATTGGAATATGATACATTACATGAAAGTACCTATATTGCTACTGGACTATGATACATTACATCAACATACATGTACTGGAAGTGGACTACGATACATTACATCAATCTACATATATTGATTGTGGACTATAATACATTACATCAACTTACATATCTTGGAAATGGATTATGATACATTTAATCAATCTATATGTATTGCAATTGGACTATAATACATTACAAAAACCGACATATATTGGAACTGGACTATGATACATTACATGAACGTACATATCTTGGAACTGGACTATGTTACATTACATCAATCTACATATATTGGAATTGGATTGTGACACATTAGAACAACCTACATATATTGGAACTGGACTATAATTTATTACATCAACCTACTTTTAGTGGAACTGGACAATGATACATTACACCAACCGACATATATTGGAATTGGAGTAATACACTACATCAACGTAGATATATTGGAAGTGGACTATGATACATTACATCAATTTACATGTATTGGAACTGGACTATAATACACTACATCAACATACATACATTGAACTGGACTATGATACATTACATGAACATACATATATTAGAATTGGAGTATGATACATTACATCAACCTATATATATCCGAACTGGCCTATAATACACTACCTCAACCTACATATATTGTAAGTTGACTGTGATACATTACAACAACCTACATATCTTGGAACTGGACTATAATACACTATATCAACATACATATATTGGAACTGGACTACGATACATTACATCAACCTACATATATTGGAACTGGACTATAATACAATACATCAACATACATATATTAGAACAGGGACTAAGATATATTACATCAACCTACATATATTGGAACTGGACTACGATACATTGCAACAACCGACATATGTTCGAACTGGACTATAATACACTACATCAACCTACATATCTTGGAACTGGACTATGATACATTACATCAATCTACATATATTGGAATTGGACTATAATACATTATATCAACCTACATATAGTGGAACTGGATTGTGATACATTAGAACAACCTACATATATTGGAACTGGATTATAATTTACTACATCTACCTACATATGTTGAAATTAGACTATGATACATTACATGAAAGTACGTATATTGCAACTGGACTATGATACATTACATTAACTTACATATATTGGAACTGGACTATGATACGTTACAAAAACCGACATATATTGGAACTGGACTATGATACATTACATGAACGTACATATCTTGGAACTGGATTGTGATACATTAGAACAACCTAAATATATTGGAACTGGACTATAATTTATTACATCAACCTACATTTAGTGGAACTGGACTAATATACATTACATGAACCTAAATAACTTGGAACTGAACAATGATACATTACACCATCCGACATATATTGGAACTGGACTACGATACATTACATCAATTTACATGTTTTGGAACTGGACTATAATACACTACATCAACATACATTGAACTGGACTATGATACATTACATCAACCTACATATAATGGAACTGGATTAATACACTACATCAACCTACATATATTGGAAGTGGACTATGATACATTACATCAATCTACATGTATTGGAATTGGACTATAATACACTAGTCTATGGACTATGACACATTATAACAAACTACATATCTTGGAACTGGACTATGATACATTACAACAACCTACATATCTTGGAACTGGATTATGATAATTACAACAACTTACATGTATTGGAACTTGACTGTGATACATTACATGAACCTACATGTATTGGAATTGGACTATGATACATTACATCAACCTACATATGTTGGAATTGGACTATGATACATTATATGAAAGTACATATATTGCAACTGGACCATGATACATTACAACAACCGACATATATTGGAACTGCACTATGATACATTACAACAACCCACATATGTTGGATCTCGACTGTGATACATTTCACCAACCTACGTATAATGGAACTGGACTAATACATTACATCAATCTACATATCTTGGAACTGGACTATGATATATTACATCAATCTACTTATATTAGAATTGGACTATAATACACTACATCAACATACATATATTTGAACTGGACTACGATACATTACATCAACCTACATTTAATGGAACTGGACTAATACACTACATGAACCTACATATATTGGAAGTGCACCATGACACATTACATCAATCTACATATAATGGAGCTGGACTAATACACTACATCAACCTACATATGTTGGAAGTGGACTATGATACATTACATCACTCTACATATCTTGGAAGTGGACTATGATACATTACAACAACCTACATATCTTGGAACTGGACTATGATAATTACAACAACTTACATGTATTGCAACTGGACTGTGATACATTACATGAACCTACATGTATTGGAACTGGACTATGATTCATTACATCAACCTATATATGTTGTAATTGGACTATGATACATTACAACAACCTACATATCTTGGAACTGGATTATGATAATTACAACAACTTACATGTATTGGAACTTGACTGTGATACATTACATGAACCTACATGTATTGGAATGGACTATGATACATTACATCAACCTACATATGTTGGAATTGGACTATGATACATTATATGCAAGTACATATATTGCAACTGGACCATGATACATTACAACAACCGACATATATTGGAAATGCACTATGATACATTACAACAACCGACATATGTTGGATCTGGACTGTGATACATTACATCAATCTACAAATATTGGAATTGGACTATAATACATTACATAAACTTACACATATTGGAACTGGACTATGATATATTACACCAACCTACATATATTGGAACTGGACTATGATAAATTACACCAACATACATATATTGGAACTGGACTAAGATAAATTACATCAACCTACATATCTTGGAACTGGACTGTGATACATTACAACCATCTACATATATTTGAACTGGACTAAGATACATTACATCAACCTACATATATTGGAACTGGACTACGATACATTACATCAACCTACATATACTGGAACTGGACTCTAATACACTACATTGAGATACATATATTGCAACTTGACTATGATACATTACATCAATCTACATATATTGCAAGTGGACTATAATATATTACATCAACGTACATATCTTGGAAGTGGACTATGATACATTTCATCAATCTACATGTATTGGAATTGGATTATAATACACTAGAATATGGACTATAACACATTATAACAAACTACATATCTTGGAACTGGACTATGATACATTACAACAACCTACATATCTTGGAACTGGACTATGATAATTACAACAACTTACATGTATTGGAACTGGACTGTGATACATTACATGAACCTACATGTATTGGAACTGGACTATGATACATTACATCAACCTACATATATTGGAAGTGGACTATAATACATTACATCAACCTACATATATTGGAACTGGACTATAATTTATTACATCAACCTACATATACTGGAACTGGACTAAGATACACTACATCAACTTACATATATTGGAATTGGACTATACACTACATCAACATACATATCTTGGAACTGGACTGTGATACATTACAACCATCTACATATATTTGAACTGGACTAAGATACATTACATCAATCTACATATATTGGAACTGGACTATAATACACTACATCAACCTACATATATTGGAAGTTGACTATGATACATTACATCAACCTACATATATTGCAACTGGACTACGATACATTACATCAACCTACACATATTGGAACTGGACTATAATACACTACATTAAGATACATATATTGGAATTGGACTATGATACATTACATGAAAGTACATATATTGCTACTGGACTATGATACATTACATTAACTTACATATACTGGAAGTGCACTACGATACATTACATCAATCTACATATATTGATTGTGGACTATAATACATTACATCAACGTACATATCTTGGAAATGGACTATGATACATTTAATCAATCTATATGTATTGCAATTGGACTATAATACACTAGTCTATGGACTATGACACATTACAACAACCTACATATCTTGGAACTGGACTAGGATAATTACAACATCTTACATGTATTGGAACTGGACAGTGATATATTACATGAAAGTACCTATATTGCAACTGGACTATGATACATTACGTTAACTCACATATATTGGAACTGGACTATGATACGTTACAAAAACCGACATATATTGGAACTGGATTATGATACATTACATGAACGTACATATCTTGGAACTGGACTATGATACATTACATCAATCTACATGTATTGCAATTGGACTATAATACACTAGTCTATGGACTATGACACATTACAACAACCTACATATCTTGGAACTGGACTATGATACATTACAACAACCTACATATCTTGAACTGGACTGTGATAATTACAACAACTTACATGTATTGGAACTGGACTATGGTACATTACATCAACCTACATATATTGGATCTGGATTACAATACACTACATCAACATACATATTTGGAACTTGACTACGATACATTACATCAACCTACATATATTGGAACTGGACTACGATACATTACATCAATTTACATATATTGGAACTGGACTATGATACATTACATCTATCTACATACGTTGGAATTGGACTGTGATATATTACATAAAAGTACATATATTGCAACTGGACTATGACACATTACAACAACCTACATATCTTAAAACTGGACTATGATACATTACATCAACCTACATATATTGGATCTGGATTACAATACATTACATCAACCTACATATATTGGATCTGGATTACAATACACTACATCAACATACATATTTGGAACTTGACTACGATACATTACATCAACCTACATATATAGGAACTGGACTACGATACATTACATCAATTTACATATATTGGAACTGGACTATGATACATTACATCGACCTACATATGTTGGAATTGGACTATGATACATTACATGAAAGTACATATAATGGAACTGGACTAATACACTACATCAACCTACATATATTGGAAGTGGACTATGATTCATTACATCAATCTACATATTATGGTACTGGACTATTATACATTACACCATCCGACATATATTGGAACTGGACTACGATACATTACATCAATTTACATGTTTTGGAACTGGACTATAATACACTACATCAACATACATTGAACTGGACTATGATACATTACATCAACCTACATATAATGGAACTGGATTAATACACTACATCAACCTACATATATTGGAAGTGGACTGTGATACATTACATCAATCTACATATATTGGAAGTGGACTGTAATACATTACATGAACGTACTTATTTTGGAACTGGACTATGATACATTACATCAATCTACATGTATTGGAATTGGACTATAATACACTAGTCTATGGACTATGACACATTATAACAAACTACATATCTTGGAACTGGACTATGATACATTACAACAACCGACATATATTGGAACTGCACTATGATACATTACAACAACCCACATATGTTGGATCTCGACTGTGATACATTACACCAACCTACATATAATGGAACTGGACTAATACATTACATCAATCTACATATCTTGGAACTGGACTATGATATATTACATCAATCTACTTATATTAGAATTGGACTATAATACACTACATCAACATACATATATTTGAACTGGACTACGATACATTACATCAACCTACATTTTATGGAACTGGACTAATACACTACATGAACCTACATATATTGGAAGTGCACTATGATACATTACATCAATCTACATATAATGGAGCTGGACTAATACACTACATCAACCTACATATGTTGGAAGTGGACTATGATACATTACATCACTCTACATATCTTGGAAGTGGACTATGATACATTCCAACAACCTACATATCTTAGAACTGGACTATGATAATTACAACAACTTACATGTATTGCAACTGGACTGTGATACATTACATCAACCTATATATGTTGTAATTGGACTATGATACATTATATGCAAGTACATATATTGCAACTGGACCATGATACATTACAACAACCGACATATATTGGAAATGCACTATGATACATTACAACAACCGACATATGTTGGATCTGGACTGTGATACATTACATCAATCTACAAATATTGGAATTGGACTATAATACATTACAGAAACTTACACATATTGGAACTGGACTATGATATATTACACCAACCTACATATATTGGAACTGGACTATGATAAATTACACCAACCTACATATATTCGAACTGGACTACGATACATTACATCAACCTACATATATTGGAACTGGACTATAATACATTACATCAATTTACATATATTGGAACTGGATTATAATACATTACATCAACCTACATATATTGGAACTGGACTATAATACATTACATCAATTTACATATATTGGAACTGGATTATAATACATTACATCAACCTACATATATTGGAACTGGACTATAATACATTACATCAATCTACATGTATTGGAATTGGACTATAATACACTAGTCTATGGACTATTACACATTATAACAAACTACATATCATGGAACTGGACTATGATACATTACTACAACCTACATATCTTGGAACTGGACTATGATAATTACAACAACTTACATGTATTGGAACTGGACTATAATACATTACATCAACCTACATATATTGGAACTGTACTTTGATACATTACACCAACCGATATATATTAGAACTAATTCTATTTCCCAAACAAAACACCTCATATTTTTAAGGCCAGTTTATAATGAAACCACTTTTTATTGAAACAAACTATTTTGTTGAAATAAAAAAGTCCGCCTCAGGAATTCAAATAAAACAATTCGAAAGTTGTTGGTATTGTTTGTAGTTAAACAAAGGATACACAAAGAGCAATCTGTCCTGTATGTTCCGTGAGTATCGAAACCAGGGTTTTAGCGTTGTCAGCGAGCAACACTTTTTCTGTGCCACAAATGTCGACAGCAGAAAGTGAAAAAGACTTAAAACATGAGAGACAATTGAGTAAAATCAGGAAGAGACGAACAGAAAAGTGGAAATGGGTTTAAAAAACGAATAAAGGACGTGACTCGAGAATACAAACGATGTAAGAAAATAAAATGTGTAATATATCATATTCTATAAATAGCGACATAATTCACCAAAAACGAAAATATAAAGCAACAAGAAAAGGCCCGAGAAAGGATCTAGATAATATGTGGAATTGTAACGGAATTCTTTCTGTAAAACCACACAAACTTTGTTCATCCATCAGAGCATGAATACAATTTATTGTTGTTCTACGTTAGCAGTCCTATAACGTTTTGTATACATTCGCCCTTGGAAAAGAAAAAAAGTCCGTTACAGTGTGTAATATTATAATGATATTTTTAACAGATGGTTCCTTTTAATGATGAGAACCTAACAGTGAAGTAACCGGATAAACCTTTTATCAAGTGATAAGAATACCCCGATAATTCTTCTATGAAATGATATAAGTAACTGGATAAACCTTGTTTGAAGTGATAAGAATATCCCGTTAAATTTTCTATGTAATGAAAAGAATAATCGGAAAAACTTTCTCTCAAGTGATAAGAATATCCCGTTAAATCTTCTATGAAACGATATGAGAAACTGGATAAACCTTGTGTCAAGTGATAAGAATATCCCGTTAAATCTTCTATGAAACGATATGAGAAACTGGATAAACCTTGTATCAAGTGATAATAGTATTCCGTTAAATCAGTGATGTCGAGAAACCCACTTGTTGAAACACCCAAAAACTCAACATACTAAGAAACCCAATAAATACAGCCATAAAACTGTGCTCACCAGATAAAATTAACAATGAATTAGACAAAATAAAACAATATTTTATCAACATCAATAAGTTTCCTCCACAAACCGTGTAAAACATTATACGCACACACCTAGACAGAAAGCAAAATCAACCAACTAAAATAAATATATCTCACGAATCAAAAAATCACGAAACCATATACAGCTGTATACCATATATTCCTGACATCAGCAAACAAATAACCAACATTTGGCAAAAATTAGTAACAAAATATGACATTCCAGTTAATACCAACTTTATTCAAAAACCAGGCACAAAACTGAGGTCTATACTATATAAAAAGTACACTGACAAACACCACACCAACATATTTATAAAATACAATGTGAAAACTGCCACGACTTCTATATTGGAGAAACAAGTAGAAAAATGGAAACCAGATTCAAAGAACATAAAAATCATCTACACACGTTTTCGAATACTGCAAGTCAAATAAACACAACATAACCATAGAAAACACTCAAATACTAAATAAAGAAACAAACATAAACAAACGCAAAATTAAAGAAGCCTTACTTATAGAACAAATTAAACCCAAAATAAACCAATATAAAGGAACGTCTTTATACCTATATTAATATAATAAAATAAATAAAATTATATATTCAAACATCTAATACCGCCCTCTACATTCCGACACTCAGTTTCACAACCCCTTTCAAACATGTGGTCAGCTTCTGGTCAGTTACCTCTTTCTTTGTGAACCTGACGATGACCGAAGAAGGTCGAAACGTTGTTCGCTCTTCTATGTAAAATATTTTCTCAACCCAAACGAGCCGTTTTTGCATATAAAGCCCGTTAAATCTTCTATGAAACGCTATTAGTAACTGGATAAACCTTATTTCAAGTGATAAGAATATCCCAATAAATATTTTATTCAATGATAAGAATATTCGAACAAATCTTCTATCAAATAGTACCCTAGTGGTACAGCGATATACCTGCGGACTGACAATGCTAGATTCCTGGTTTCGATACATGTGGTGGGCAGAGCATAGACAATCTACTGTGTTGCAGCTCTGTGCTTAACTGCTAAAACAAATAATCTATAAAATGACTATAATATCCGAATAAACATTTTATGAAATGGTGAGAATACTTACGTTTAGATTTTGACGCAATTTGTCACAAAACAAAAAATCAACGCAACTTTAGGGTTAGGGTGGACACATTCATTATTGATGGTTCTACACACCAATAATTCACTGAAGACATTTTCCATTTGTTTGTTGCTACCGTGAGTTGGATGCTCTGGTTAAATACCATTTTTCAAGTTTTTCTTTTCAGTGTATAACGTGGGTTGGAGGTAGGTGAAGAAGGCTTAATAATTATTCTTGTTTGGTGAAAGGCGCCGTGTTTGTTTTTATTAAATTAACTTATAGAAAGTTGCCTGTGACGTAAGGGATCAACCCTGCTATTAATTATAGCAGTATTTAGTTTGATCTAGCCGACTTCATTTACGTTAAAGCAGAGTTGTGCTATGAATAATTCCTTTTAGCAATTTTGTCTTTCCAAGATTTCTTGAAACAAGAAATGATCGTAAGCTGCGCGACTTTGCAATTTAATCTGAATTATTTGAGCTTTATGAATGTAGATCTTCCACCTTTGTTACACAAGAAAATTATAAGTCGACGTATCGGTTTATGTATACGTATATGCTTGTAATGTACTTGCTAAGTTATTGAATTTGCGTGACAATTCATCATCTTCCCTTCGTTGTGTTTAGTTGACTGTTTTTAGCGACATCTACATGTTGGTTTATGAAATGTGCACCTTTCTCTACTAAACTGCATGTTTATGTTTTCAATTGTAACGAATTTACCGCTTGTTTAAGTATAATTTTCTTTTTTGAATGTGATGTATATATTTGGCTGTGTATTGCGCAAGTCTCGCCTGTTCTTTAAATTTGTAGAAGATTCTTGAGAGTAAGATTAGTTTGGTTTGTTTTGAATATCGCGCAAAGTTACTATCTGAGAAATCCGTTCCTAATTTAGCAGTGTAGGACTAGAAGGAAGACAGAAAGTCATCACCACCCACTGCCAACTCTTTGGCTACTCTTTTACCAACGAATAGTGGGATTGACCCTAATAATATAACGCTTCCACAGCTGAAAGGGCGAGCATGTTTGGTGTGACGAGGATTTGAACGCGTGACTCTCGGATTACGAGCCAAGTGTCTTATCCACCGGCCATGCCGGGCCACTGAGAGCAAGAATCAACAATATTTGTTCAACAAAAACGCTAGCGCGTGTTAAAACATTGTTGAATCTTCGAGAAACTCGCGTAATTCGTTTAAAAGCAGTTAGTCGAGAGGCATTAATAAAAGAATATAACTAGTCAGTTACAGTCAGTGTGTCGTAGGCCTAGCTATAATTGTGACTGACCCCTATTAATCGGAAAACTACAGAATTTTACCAGAAACATTTATAGATTGCGAACATTACAAATCGTTCAACTTCAATGAATTTCTTCTAACATTAAATATCTTTGGTGGTTTGGGACAAACTATATAATATTTCTACTCAAATAGTATAGATAATGTTTCGTATAGGTAGGTTTCGTTTCTTGTTTCCATATATTTTATAAAACTAAAAATAATTATGGAAGGGGGTGGGAAAAATGTTATAAGAGGCAAATACTGCTGGAGAGATATTCATTTAGCGAGTAAAAATTAGCTTGATCAGAATACAATCACCTGTTGATACTTTACGCTGTGATTTGTTTGTTTTGAATTTCGCGCAAAGCTACACAAGGGCTATCTGCGCTAGCCGTCTCTAATTTAGCACTGTAAGACTATAGGGAAGGCAGCTAGTCATCACCATCCACCGCCAACTCTTGGGCTACTCTTTTACCAACGAATAGTGGGATTGACCGTCACATAATAACGCCCTACGGCTGAAAGGGCAAGCATGTTTGGTGTGATAGGGATTAAAACCCGCAACTCTCGAGTTACGAGTCGAGAGCCTCAACCACCTGACCCAACGAATCAGAAACTGCGACACTCATGTGAAGCCTATAAGAGAACAAGAAGTGATACTATGCCCATTAGTAACAGTGTATTTTCAATAATGGTTACCAGAACTGGAAAATCACATTTAAAGCGTGTGTTGGAAATCACAGTTTTGGCTGACGGAGAATACTTCATACAACAAAATTACGACAAGACGATAAGTTTTAGTAAAAGATGAACTCCATGTTCTGCAATGCGTATGTGAAACTGGAAGTGTTATTAATATATACGGTCAAGATAAAGAGAAGATACGAGATTCGACGTACATATCTGCAGTTTGTCATGGTTACGGAACAATACAACTTTGGCGCTAATCATTAACCAGTGATGTCTCTAATCTACCCAAGAATGATGGCACCCACACTATTGACAGGTACAGTCATCATCTGCTCCATCAAGAAACGACACATTGGGTAGGGATTAAACATCCAATAACACAGTATCCCAAAAGTATCGTCCTTGTTTTGATCTGTATAACACTAAACTAGGAGATGCTATGTGAGTATCGTCCTTGTTTTGATCTGCATAACACTAAACTAGGAGGTGCTGTGTAAGTATCGTCCTTGTTTTTATCTGTATAACACTAAAATAGGAGGTGCTGTGTAAGCATCGTTCTTGTTTTGATCTGTATAAAACTAAGATAAAAGGTACTGTAAAAGTATCGTCCTTGTTTTGATCTGTATAACACTAAACTAGGAGATGCTGTGTAAGTATCGTCCTTGTTTTGATCTGTATAACACTAAACTAGGATGTGCTGTGTAAGCATCGTTCTTGTTTTGATCTGTATAACACTACACTAGGAGGTGCTGTGTAAGTATCGTCCTTCTTTTGATCTGTATAACACTAAACTAGGATGTGCTGTGTAAGCATCGTTCTTGTTTTGATCTGTATAACACTAAACTAGGAGGTGCTGTGTAAGTATCGTCCTTCTTTTGATCTGTATAACACTAAACTAGGAGATGCTCTGTAAGTATCGTTCTTCTTTTGATCTGTATAACACTAAACTAGGAGAAGCTGTGTAAGTATCGTTCTTGTTTTGATCTGTATAACACTAAACTAGGAGGTGCTGGGTAAGCATCGTTCTTGTTTTGATCTGTATAACACTAAACTAGGAGATGCTGTGTAAGTATCGTCCTTCTTTTGATCTGTATAACACTAAACTAGGAGGTGCTGTGTAAGTATCGTCCTTCTTTTGATCTGTATAACACTAAACTAGGAGGTGCTGTGTAAGTATCATCCTTCTTTTGATCTGTATAACACTAAACTAGGAGATGCTGTGTAAGCATCTTTCTTGTTTTGATCTGTATAACACTAAACTAGGAGGTGCTGTGTAAGTATCGTCCTTCTTTTGATTTGTATAACACTAAGCTAGGAGATGCTGTGTAAGTATCGTCCTTGTTTTGATCTGTATAAAACTAAGATAAAAGGTACTGTAAAAGTATCGTCCTTTTTTTGATCTGTATAACACTCAACAAGGAGGTGCTGTGTAAGTATCGTTTTTTTTTTATCTGTATAACACTCAACAAGGAGGTGCTGTGTAAGTATCGTCCTTGGTTTGATCTGCATGACACTAAACTAGGAGGTGCTGTGTAAGTATCGTCCTTGTTTTGATGTGCATAACACTAAACTAGGAGGTGCTGTGTAAGTATCGTCCTTGTTTTGATCTGTATAAAACTAAGATAAAAGGTACTGTAAAAGTATCGTCCTTGTTTTGATCTGTGTAACACTAAACTAGGAGGTGCTGTGTAAGTATCGTCCTTGTTTTGATCTGCATGACACTAAACTAGGAGGTGCTGTGTAAGTATCGTCCTTGTTTTGATGTGCATAACACTAAACTAGGAGGTGCTGTGTAAGTATCGTCCTTGTTTTGATGTGCATAACACTAAACTAGGAGGTGCTGTGTAAGTATCCTCCTTGTTTTGATCTATATAACACTAAACTAGGAGGTGCTGTGTAAGTATCCTCCTTGTTTTGATCTGTATAACACTAAACTAGGAGGTACTGTGTAAGTATCGTCCTATTTTTAATCAACTATCCACTCCGTTTTTAACATATGCCGGTAAAATTTATTTCAAATTTCCTTTATCACATGCAGTTTCATTTGTTTACTTTTCTTCTGTAAATGCAACTGTACTCATGGTTTTAATTTAACAAACCATAACAAGTACCTCCGAACCACCAAACAATCACCCCGTGTATCATTCAGCATTCATAACGTGTATATTTCCAATCAACTCTCCACACATAATTTTGTCTGTTTCTTTCCACATACAACGAATTATTACACGTTTATCTCCACATTAGGTCCGCGAATCTCTTCTTGTTGGAAAGATGATGTAACTGTGTGTTTTACTCTTGAAATACTACTGGATAATAGGTCCACTTCTCCAGTGGTTGGCAGAGCATAGACAGTACAATGTGTAGCTTTGTCCAACAACCAAACCAAATTAAAATCAGCTAGCCCTTGCTTGATGCAAACTGATTCCATTCCATAGTATATTGGTTTTATGTTCCATTAGACAGGAAGTGTTATTTTAACTGAAAGAACTGCACGTGAAATAAAACTTATTTCTTCTTAGACTTTAGCTAACCTCTCTTTGCACAGTAACAAGGCAGCTACACTTGATATAAACTTCCTAGGTTGCGAAGTCACATACGTCATTCGATGTTTTCCCTAATAAAGAAGGAAAATGGAATTCGGGAATTACTGTCTTTCAAAGTAACTACTATATAAACCAACTTGCTCAAAATTAACTCCATAACATAAACAGAGAAGGAAACATAAGAGAATACGTTTGAAAATAAAAACAGATTAAATCTAATATTGTTTTGAGCAACCATCTTTCTTAGGCTTAATATGAAAGTGAAATTATGTCTGATGTAGAAACTTTTCTCTTAAGATAACGAGATAAAATATATTTGTTTCTATTTAAGTGTTGTGTTTTAATAGTTATTTTATTTTTGTGGCATTTATTTTTCACCTTTATCGAATTCCATTTCTTCTAAGAACGTTTGTTTTCTTAGCTAACGCCTGTTCTGAAAGTATTAACATAGCGTTCCCGATTTACAGTCAAAATCGAATCAACCGTTACTTGATGGCAGTTCCAATGCTATATTGTCGAATTTGGACATGCGCTCTATGTTTTCACATCGATCTGTTGTGCGCAGCAATCGTGATAATAGGATTAGCGCAAGTCAAGGTTAGAAACATTCTATTTGCAAGCAAAAGTACCCGTCCCCAGTGAAGGGAAAAGTTTAAGTTAATCTATAAACTTAAATTACTTCATGGAGTTTAAAAGAGTTAATTGTCTTACACTTTTGGTTTCACTTGCAGCCAAAGATCCGAGTTACTTATACCACTCACCACGAAAAGTATTTGTTGAGTATTTCATTCATGCCAAGAGGCATTCAACAATAACATACAATAAATCTACATTTTTATTATTTACGTCACGTCACATTTTAAAATGTGAACAGTAGTATAATTAATTCTTAATAATTTGGTGTAAAATATCCTGCTTGTGAAGTAAAATTTGGCTTCAACTTTATTCACGTCTCTTCTCTCGTTACTTCAAAAGTGAATCTTGAGCTATGCCTGCGTGCGCAGCTTTTGAAACGGGAGACAGACGAGCGTTCGGACAGACACCACAGTTCACAATATGTTTACCCCCTGCAAAGTTACCACGTTTTGTTATCATCCGTGTTTGCAGTCATGAAACTTTCAAATGGAAATTTATATGTAGAATGTACTACAAACTGAAAAAGTTAAGAAGTCTTGATACCATGTTAATTAGATTTTCAAAGAAAATTAGAGTATTCTCTATTTATTTAACCCCTTTGATATGACAACCTTATATCACTTCAGGTGTAAAATTTAGTTTGAGATATCCCAAAATTAGTGTAATTGTCTCTCTCTGTATGTGATTAAACTTGACTTCAGAGTAAATGTATCTGTTCAATACGCAACTCACATAACCATGAAGACCAAGGAGCTTTTCAAACAAGTAAAGGATGAACTGATAGAGAACCAGAGATCAGGAGAAGGTTACAAGAAAATTTCAAAGTTGTTGATCATTCCTTTGAGTACATTGAAGTCCATCATTAAGAAGTGGAATGTGCTTCATACCAACCAGTAACTACCCAGATCAAGCCACTTATTAAGAAGTGGAATGTGCTTCATACCAACCAGTAACTACCCAGATCAAGCCACTCATTAAGAAGTGGAATGTGCTACATACCAACCAGTAACTACCCAGATCAAGCTACTCATTAAGAAGTGGAATGTGCTTCATGCCAACCAGTAACTACCCAGATCAAGCCACTCATTAAGAAGTGGAATGTGCTACATACCAACCAGTAACTACCCAGATCAAGCCACTCATTAAGAAGTGGAATGTGCTTCATGCCAACCAGAAACTACCCAGATCAAGCCACTCATTAAGAAGAGGAATGTGCTTCATACCAACCAGTGACTACTCAGATCAAGCTACACATCCAAACTGAGCTGAAAACTGGTTAAGGATGTCATTGTGAAACCAACAGTGACTTTGAAATATTTACAAAGTTCCATATCTAAGATGGAGTCAATGTTCATACGTCGACAATATCCTGGTTCACACACAAAGCTGGTCTGTATGGACGAGTGGCAAGAAAGAAGCCATTACTAAAAAAAATCATCTTAAATCTCGTATGGAGTTTGTGACAAAGAATGTAAATGATACTGCAGACATGTGGCAGAAAGTTTTGTGGTGAGACGAGACACAAAATGAGTTTTTGGTTTAAATTCAAACTGTTACATCTGTTACAACCCCCACGCATCACATCACTCAGTCAACACTATCCCAACTATAAATCATAGTGGTATCAGCATCATGTTATGGTGATACTTCTCGCTATCAGGGACTAGGAAATTTATCAGGATTGAAGAGAAGATGGATGATACAAAGCGTAGAATCCTAGAGGAAAACCTGCCTGAATCATTTAAGGCAGTGGTTCCCAACCTTTTTATGCCCCGTACCCCTAAAAAAATTTTAATATGTTCTCGCACCCCTCACAGTAATTATTTATTTAAGCATAAAGACGAAGGTGGCCAAAACAAATGTTATCTCGCACCCCTGGTTGGGAACCACTGATGTAAAGGTTTAACACTGTATCGAAAGTTCGCACTTCAATGGGACAATGACTCAAAACCACATGTTAAAGCTACATGTTCTGACTTAAATCAAATGGCAAATTTATGACGAGAGTTAAAATCTAAAGTCCATCAACAATCCCCAAGGAACTTGTGAAAATTGGAGCAATTTTGCATGGGAAAGAGTCAATAATTACCCCGTCCCATTGTGAAAAGCTGGAGACCTCTCCAGAAAGATTTACAGCAGTAATTGCTGCCAAAGGTGTTTCCACCAAATACTGAATTAGGGGGTCTGAATACTTAACTAATCACAAAATTTAAATGTTTATATTTTCTTACGTGTAACTTCCTTCACACAGAACAGTGTTAAGTTTGATCACTAGAATTCTGAATAAAAACAAGTTCTTTAAAAATTGTGTACACCATCAGTAGTTCATCAAACTGTGGAATTCCTGGTTCGAGGTGAACATTTTTTAAGGCCCTGTATAAGATATGGTCCAAAAATTTCTGCCGGAATTACAGGACTGAATAAACATGAATAAAGAGGTTTTAATTGTCAGGCTTACAATTTTTTTTTTTTAAATTTTGGGCAAAGTTACACGAGGGCTATCTGCGCTGACTTACAAAAGAGGTTACAAACATAGTATTTCAACACTACATTCTGCAGTGTGCAATCCATTTCAAAACTTCAGTAAATGATAACATTAAATCGCGAATCACAAAGAAAAATAAAACCTTATGAGAGGGAAAAGTGAAACCAAATCCACAAAATGTCAAATATATATTGACCAAAGTATCCTTAACTGTTAGCAATACCTTATGTTCTTTGTAAGCTCTTTAAACAGGTTTTAAAGGTTATTCATAGCCGTATGTATTGAAACTTATATCAAATACATTTTCCAGTTTTTATCAGTATTTCTACGGGTGTGTTGCCCTAGAGGTCTATTACTTTTCAGCCGTGGGGGCGTTATAACTTTTAGTCAATCCCAGTATTCGTTGGAAAAAGATCAGCCCAAGAGTTGGCGGTGGGTATTGCTGACTAGCTGCCTTCCTTCTAGTTTTACACGGCTAAGTTAAGGATGGCTAGCACAGATAGCCCTCGTGTATCTTTGAACGAAATTCAAAACAAAACAAACCTACCATTAAACAGCGATGCGTTGCAGCCAGTTGTAATAAACTAATGAGTTATAGGGGAGAAAATCTAGTTTAGAGTCTGTGCACTTTTTGTAACACATCTAGAAATTTAAAATACAAGCTAAAAACTAATTAATAAAAAAGACGCGTATGTGGATTCAATAATGCTAAAATCAGGGGTTCGATTCCACTCGGACCATCTACTGAGTGAGCCGAGTGGAATCGAACACACAAACACGTGTCAAACAAGCTACGTGTCACGTGGTAAAGGGGACCTATTCTGTATTTCATAATTAGCATTAACCACGTAAAACGTTTTATGTAGAAATTACCTTTTGGATTTTTTAAGATACAAATTAATATATTCTACAGTCAGTGTAAACTATTTCTATTTACATCAGTTACAGAATTACGAAAGGTAACGTTTATGTACGTCAAACATTCATTAATAAAATCGTTATGTAAGTCTTTAGGTATGTATCTTTGTTTGTTATAACGCGCAAAGCTAGACAAAGGGCTATCTGTGCTCTGTCCATCACGGTTATCGATAGCCGATTTCTAGGAGTACGAGCCGATAGATACACCCGTTTGCCACCGGGTGGCATCTGTGTAAGTGAAAAACAAATTAGCAAAAGCTTTATATTCTTGTATGTCAAAGAATAAATAGCGAAAGAGTTATGTTTCTTTACGTCAAAGACAGAGTAGTGAAATATTTATGTTCCTCTCTAGTTTACATAAAAGCAACAAATATTCTAAATGTTATTAAAACTCAGCTATATCACACATTTCTAAGTTTTAAGATTACTTTAAATTACTGGACCAGCTTTCCCAAGATAATTCGCTGATTCTAAAAATAATTTAAATTATACAAGAACAATGTGGCAATTAATGATTTAATAATATTTTTATACTTTCACTGCGCCATCTATTTCTGGAAGTAGCTAAAAAAGTAAACCAACTTTGTGTAAGAGCACAAACATTCTGCTTTCTGTGTGTGCTATTATTATAACTAGACTAAGGTATTATACGTCACAGAATTCTAAAACAATATTGAAATGTGTGAAAGAAAACACAAACGAACAGCAAAGTATTTTCATTAAAAGTCAAACGTACAACAAAACGTGAAGTATTTGGACTATAAACCAAATTCCACGACATAAAATTGCGTGACTTCTAAACTGAACAAGAATCCCATTCCCGCATCCACCGATAAATAACCGTCAGCCTCTACGACCAACAAAGGTTTCGTTTCCATGGTAACACATCTAAGAGTCTGTGTAGTTGTGTAAGTTGAGGCAGCTCATCTAATAAATAAAAGTCTTGCCATAACTGGGTTTGCATTAATGACCGAGGTAACAAGGAAATGGAGTAAATAATTTTATTTTCACTACAACGTCGCAACAGTGAAAGTCTTCACGAAAGGAAGTCTAGCTGTTCAGGAAAAAGTAAAAATGTGTGAGTACACAAAGAGTTATACCAATTTGTAAAACCGAGTGAACCATACCCGTTTGTAAAACCGAGTAATCGAAATCGTGAAGAAAAGAAATAATAAAAGTTACTACTGTTGACAGAACCTACATTTCTATAAATGTGAAGAAAGGATTGTTTGTTTGTTTGTTTGAATTTCGCACAAAACTACTCGAGGGCTATCTGCTCACGATAAAAAAATCGGCCAACTAAGAATTAGGCCTAGATTAGTCTCCTAATGACACAGCTGTATGTCTGCGGACTCTTAAGAATTAGGCTTAGATTAACTTTATAATTTTTGTGTCTTATATTGTGAAATTACGTATCATCCAACTAAGAATTAGGCTTAGATTAACATTATAATTGTGTTTTATACTGTAGAATTACATATCGTCCAACTAAGAATTAGGCTTAGATAAACATTATAATTGTGTTTTATACTATGGAATTACATATCGTCCAACTTAGAATTAGGCGTAGATTAGCCACCTTAATGGCACAGCCGTATGTCTGCGGACTCCCATTATTACAAATCGAGTTTCGATACCCGTAGTGGACAGAGCACAGATAATCCATTGTGTAGCTTTGTCTTTTATTCCAAACAAACAAAAGGCCTAGATTAACCTTGTGACTTTTTATGTTTTATATTGTGGAAGTACATATTTTGAGTACAAAATATGTTTATATTTTAACTGTTATATCTTGGAAACATATATCTTTCATGTATATTTGATGTTTTAAAATTAATTTGGTTTATGGAAATGTATAAAAAACGCACACGTTAAGTAGCCGTACATCCAATTTTTGCTTGGCAGGAGGTAATTTGGTTCAAACATAAACTTGAACATTTATTAGAATCTGTAACCTGCAAAATTACACCAACTGTTAAAGAAGAAAGTGCTAGTGTTAGGTTTCATTTTTATTTGTCACAAATAAAACTTGAATTCTGTAACAATGTTGGCATTATATGATATGATAGACTAGTTGATGTTATTAATCTCAAAGCTACACAATGGGCTATCCGTGCTGTACAAATCAATGAGTATCGAAACGCAATTTTTACCATTGAAAGCTTGCAGACTTACCGCAGAACCACAATGTATGGAAAAACGATCTATATTCTCCCGAAATTGCGTGACAAACGATTTACATTATTTCGATCGTGCTGCACAAACTTTATTGCATAAGAATTTTCTCTATCTCGAATGTGCATGTGATGATTTGTGAGGAAACCCCACACTTAAAATGATTATATATTTTCAAATAACTTGCCCTGGGGGAACCGAATTTCGTTAGATGCAACAGAGATTCGTAAATGTTATCGAGGAAAGTTCCATTATGGTTTGTTTGTTTGTTTGTTTGTTTTGAATTTCGCGCAAAGCTACACGAGGGCTATTTGCGCTAGCCGTCCCTAATTTAGCAGTGTAAGACTAGAGGGAAAGCAGCTAGTCATTACCACCCACCGCTAACTCTTGGGCTACTCTTTTGACAACAAACAGTGGGATTGACCATCACATTATAACTCCCCAACAGCTGAAAGGGCGAGCATGTTTGATGTGACGGGGATTCGTCCTGCGATCCTCAGCTTACAAGTTGAGTGCCTTAACCACATGGCCATGCTGTCCCTCCAATATGATACAGCATGTAACCAAACTGATAAACTGCATGTATAAATATGTTTTTAGAAATCTAGCTTTGATTTTAACTTCTCTGTTTCCTTTCTCTTTCAGCAATACCACATTCGTGGTGTGAATAAAATACGTGACATTACACGCGATTAGGAAACTGTTGTTCAACTGTGTTGTTACAATAATGACAGTTTTGTTTTGGTCAGAAAACAATTTCAAAGAAAAATGGACGCCACCTACAGGCATTGTACGACAACAAATCGCCATTTGAAACTTTTTTTTTTCATTCATTGTAAAGCCTACTGTAAAAAGATGTTATGTTTTTTTTACTATAAACTAAATTGAACAACGGAAAAAACATTGTTCCTTCTAAAGTTACAAGAAACACATTCACAAGTCCCTGAATTTATGAACATCAAATTATGCAATCAAGAGAGAATTCGTTTCCATGGTAACCGATCTCAGAGCCTGCATATTGTGTAAGTTGAAACATTTGATTTGGTAAACTTTTGCCATGACGAGAAAATGGGGCAAAAGGGAAATGGGCGATAGCACAAGAAATAAAAATTAGTTTTTATATATTCTCTGTTCAAATAATATTCTATAGGGCCCGGCATGGCCAGGCAGTTAAGGCACTCGACTCGTAATCTGAAGGTCGCGGGTTCGAATCTCCGCCACATCAAACATGCTCTCCCTTTCAGCCGTGGGGGCGTTATAATGTGACGGTCAATCCCACTATTCGTTGGTAAAAGAGTAACCCAAGAGTTTGTGGTGGGTAGTGATGACTAGCTGTCTTCCCTCTAGTCTTACACTGCTAAATTAGAGACGGTTAGCGCAGATAACCCTCGTGTGTTTTTGTGCTAAATTCAAAACAAACCAATATTCTATATTTAATGATATTCATGCTTTTTAAACAGTAATTGTCAGAACGTTTAATATATTTTTTTATGTTTTTGTAATCAATGTTTTGGCTGTGGGTTTTATACTAAAAAAAACAACAAAATCTGAAGGAGTTGAAAACAGCCATTAAGAACGAATTTGCGAAGAGCTTTGAAAGCTGTCCAGAACAGATGATACTTGAAATATAGTTTCACTTAGGGATACACGTGATCTGTTGATTGGATGTATCTGAAGGCACGCTGAACACTTCATGTGACGATTTTTGGTACACCATGTCTAAACCTTCTTAAACAGAGATTTTCAGCATGGCTCTGATGAAGTGTAGTTCTTTACAGGATACATTTTTGAAAAGATATTTAACTTTAAATACAGAGTTTTCTACACAATCACCCTGTATTTATTAAGGGCTGTAGCTAGAATTTGAAATACTGGTTGCTGAGATAATGAATTTTAGTGATATAAATATTCGAATATACTCAGGCAAATAAACGTTTTAATTTGATACTTTAAGTATCCAGGGCATTAGTTTGGTATCTTTGCTAGATGTTTTTAGTTTCTTATGTCATAGATGTCTATAAACGAACAAATAGCTAAAATTCAGCTTAAAATAGTAAGGAATTTTTGTAATTTGTGCTGCCAGTGCTTATGGCTGAAATAGATCACACTTCCTCCAACAGCAGTTCTGCAGACACTATGAATTCTTGACGTTTATACTCCAAACGAATCCTCGTTACACCAAACATGCTCGCCCTTTCAGTCGTGAGAGCGTTATAATGTGACGATCAATCCCACTATTCGTTGGTAAAAGAGTAGCCCAACAGTTGGCGGTGGGTGGTGATGACTAGCTGCCTTCCCTCTAGTCTTACACTGCTAAATTAGGGACGGTTAGCACAGATAGCCCTTGAGTAGCTTTGCGCGAAATTCAAAAAACAAACAGACAAAATACTCCAAACGGCCGTTTTTGTAACATACTTCCCGTATGTAATCCGAGAGATCCTTTCAAAATATATATAATTCAATAGAAAGTCCGAAAACTAGATCCTAGAAACAAAACGAATGGAAGTTTAACTTCTGAACAAGCATAGAACAGGATTTAAAGTTAATCCAGTAATAAATACGATTGATTTAATATAACTTACATTATTATTTGTACTGATTAGAATACGTTGTCTTAGTAGGTGGGCATTATCTGGGTTAGCTATATTTTCGGCCATAATCCGTAACATTCGTCACGGGGTTCGACCAATTTAAAAGATACAGGTTAGTCTTAAATCTATATAGTAACCCTTAAAATATTATACAATAACTACAAGGAAAACAATATATGTATTAAATATTCTAACCATTACAAATAATAAAAGTAGTGTTAAAGGAGAAATACTTAACATATATAAAACTAATGTTTGCTTCATGCGCTGTTACTATTTTCTTGTACTATTAATACTTGTTCACTCTTTTAGCAAAACTTAATATAATAATCTCTAACAAGGTCTTGTGGCCGATGACTTCTACAGTATAGCCGTAGACTGACATCTGAAGTAATTTACCACAAAACATGTTAAACTGTTAAACTGTAAAGTTTTTTTTATTACCTGTTGTTGTTATTGCTGTATAGATAAATTATCAACTGAAACAGACGGTAAAATCTTGTAAGTTATAAGAAAGATTAGAGCATTTTCAGGAAGGAATAACAGAACTTTGGGTGATTCTTAAGAGTGCAAAGACAATGAAGACATAGTAATATTTACCAGTGACGTACACGAGTGCATTTTTTATTAAAGTTTATCGCTTAAGGTTTAAAAAAAGAACTCTCTTTCAAACACAGTTTTACTACATTTTACAAATTGTACATAAACTAGATAGGGAGTAAAACACATGATCTGTAAAATACGTAAAATCTATATGATATGTGATTTATGCTCATTACACCAACCAGAGTTGGATATGTAAACCCAAATACTCAAGTCTTTCAAACTGATGCTCATTATATTGGATACTTAAACCCAAATACTCAAGTCTTTCAAACTAATGCTCATTATATTGGATACGTAAACCCAAATATTCAAGTCTTTCAAACCGATGTTTATTATATTGGATACGTAAACCCAAATATTCAAGTCTTTCAAACCGATGCTGATTATATTGGATATGTAAACCCAAATGCTCAAGTCTTTCAAACTGATGCTCATTATATTGAATATGTAAAACAAAGTATTTAAGTCTTTCAAACTGATTCTCATTATATTGGATATGTAAACCCAAATTATCAAGTCTTTCAAACTGATTCTCATTATATTGGATATGTAAACCAAATATTCAAGTCTTTCAAACTGATGTTCATTATATTGGATACGTAAACCCAAATACTCAAGTCTTTCAAACTGATGCTCATATTATTAGATATGTAAACCCAAATACTCAAGTCTTTCAAACCGATGTTCATTATATTGGATACGTAAACCCAAATATTCAAGTCTTTCAAACTGATGCTCATTATATTGGATATGTAAACCCAAATATTCAAGTCTTTCAAACCGATGTTCATTATATTGGATATGTAAACCCAAATATTCAAGTCTTTCAAACCGATGTTCATTATATTGGATACGTAAACCAAATATTCAAGTCTTTCAAACTGATGTTTATTATGCTAAATATATAAACCAAATATTGAAGTATTTCAAAATGTAAGAAATAAAGAAGGAACTTAAAGGTAAGCCTTAGAAACGGATGAACCTATAGAAGACAAGGGTTAATGAATGGTATGGAATTATTATTTATGGATTTTAATATTCAAACACCCCACCCACTCTATTGGCACAGCGGTATGTCTATGGACTTAAATCGGTTTTCGATATCTGTGGTTGGCAGAGCGCAAATAGCCCATTGTGTAAATTTGTGCTTAACATAAAATGAAACAACTGATCGAAAAATTCTAGGAAGTCGTTGGGAACGTAAATTACATAGAGTCAGTCTCTAGGTGCATCAGGTCGAGCTTGCAGTGGAAGCCATTATTGTAATGAATTTTAATGTCTTCCTTTTATATGTATATATTTCCGATGCGCTTGTATCAGTATTAAAACTAAATGTAAAGCAAAGCATTTCTGCGTTCGTTTTTTGTTGTGGCCTAGCATGGCCACGTGGTTAAGGCACTCAACTCGTTATCCATGGGTCACGGTTCAAATCCCCGTCACACAAACTTGCTCGCCCTTTCAGCCGTAGAGGCGTTATAATGTGACAGTCAATCTCACTTTTCGTTGGTAAAAGAGTAGCTTAAGTGTTGGCGTTGGGTGGTGATGACCAGTCGCCTTCCCTCTAATCTTACACTGCTAAATTAGGGACGGCTAGCGCAGATAGCCCTCGTATAGCTTCGCGCGAAATTCAAAACAAATCAAAACAAAAAAAAAACCATAACTTCTGTGCATCACACACACACACATTTATATATATACATATATGCATTTGTTTAAAACTTTCTGTACGTAATTTCTTATTTAAGTTTAGAAATTATAAAGGCTGTGATTTATAAATATAAATTGAATATAAATATATTCAATATTTAATATAAATATAATATAAATTTAATAAAAGCTGAATTATTTTTAATAACGGAGTTTCTATAATTCAGCTAGGCAGACTTCGAAAATAATACTGGTTTGTTACTGTTTCGTGATAAAAGTTAAAAATCAGAAAGAACAACAACAACTTCTACATTATTTCGTTTACCATAATGAACATTTTTCTATTGTTATATTTAAGTTTTAGAACTACTGATAAGACTTTGACGTCATGATTGGCCAAGAAAAATCTATAGCCGGTGGTTGTCAACATTTTAAACACAACAAAATGTGACCCGATTTCAATGAAAATGACTCACTTATATAAAAGCACATATGACGTTTTGTAAAAGGATCTGTAAGTGATAGAGAAAAACGGACATCATTTTCGGATTCAGCTTACAGGAATTACTATAGGAAACTTAAATATTTCAAGACAATAAAACTATCACTGGCCTGTGTTATCATTTTAGTATTACAATGGTTGTTATCTACAGCTACTATCTTAAAAATAATGAAGTGGGTTAGGCCTTAATGTATGCTCCCCAGTGAAAAGCGATATGTCTGTGGACTTAAAACGCAATAAATACAGTTTCGATACCCGTGGTGGACATAACACAGATAGCTCATTATGTAGCTCTGCTTAACTTCAAGCAAAAACACAACTCTCAGCATGTTATCCAAATCTATTGATTCCTGGTTTGAAGGAAAATAAGACAAATTAAAAGCTTTATATGTCTTCTAATACAATAATTTCTAATCCAAGCAGTTGGTCTGGGTTTGCATAAGACATGCTTCGAATATATTCCTAGTTTTGTGCTTAAGGCGACTTCTTTGAACACAGTTTTTCTATTTAATCAACCTGTAATAAAGTTCTAGATGTCGGGACGAGAGGTTCGAATCAGTGTTGTATTTACCGTTATAAGAGTATCAGTCAGTCTCTTGACGTGGATGGTGGTGATTATTATGCTGCCCACTGGCTGCTTTACTTCTGGTCAGTAGTTAAAAATAAAGGAAGACGATAAATAACCAAAGAAACTTTACCCCAGACACAAATACTGCCTTTTATCATGAAGTTTGAAGTCTTAACGTTTGAAGTTAGCAATAAGTTGATTTATTTTAATCCGTCAAGTTTTACTTTAATATCTCTTATTTTGAAAAATAGAAACGCTAATACGTAGAATTTAGGTAGAGAGAAACACGTGTTTCTGAGAAGCCCGGAGCCATATAGTGGGTCAATGGTAAGTTTACGGACAAACAACGTTAAAATCCGAGGCTTGACTCCATGTGGTGGACAGAACGCAGATGGCTTATTGTGTTGTTTTACGATAAAATAAAAGCGTAAAACAAATATAAGCCCTAGAACGTATGGCTACTGAATAAGACCCTCACCAGAATCGATTGGGAGCAGCTTGCTTATTAACATGTTAAATTATTGAAACTGATAAACATATGAAAGGTTTCTTTGCACATCAAGATACCGTTGTGGCAAAGAGTTAAAAATTGTGTTTTGTTTTGGAGGCAGTGAACGAATACCATCAACGAAAATGTTTAATACGGTGTTCACCATGACTACAAACAATTCATGAACTGTATAATGAGATGGACAAATCAGACTTTACATCTTGTTCCGCGGTAAAAAAAGAAAGAAAAGATAGAAAATAAAGCATTTTCTATTATTTTGACGACGTACATTCCATAGCTCTAAATCACCTTGCTAGAAAGTACACATTGAGAAAGCTAGTAAGAAATAAATGAAGATCAAAACTATGTTGAAGATAAACACACAGAACATGGATGAGATCAGTATTCAATCGTGCTGTGTTCTTTAGTTTAAATTTGTTGTCTTGTAAGACACTAGTATAAATAGAAGCAATTGCAACTGGAAACCTTTAAGGTATTCCTTTGGTAGTGCCTAAACAACTTAAGAAAAATATTCCATGTAAATGCCACGTGATATAACTACCACTAAATTAATCTATCTTAACAGATACACACAGTAACAGGTCTCATATAGGAAGGCGATATAACAATATTAATTCAGTTATATTTATATTTGTAAGCACCAATGAATAATTAATTGAATATAGCGGTCATTATTTTCTTGGCCTATCCTTACATATCAAACACCATCGTGCTTAGCAACAGCGTGTTCCCAAGTACTTTCAAAATTATTTTCTGTCGTACTAAAGCCATTTTAAAATTCATTTTAAAGATGAACACTTTGGTTTGCTAAAAAGTTCTCAGTTCTCCACCTCGGCAACACGTTTTAATAATACTGGAAGTCTTATAAGCTGTGGAGCACTTGGTAATGACAATTAGTTGGTCAAATAAGGCTTTACCTCAGCTAGTTGTAAGTATAATAAAATGATAGATTGAGTGCAGCAGCTGTTTTATTAAAGTCTTAAGAAAAATCCGTTTATGTACAAATATATTGATATTAGATATCGAAAAGTGTACATTGATATAAATTTTATAACAACTAAGGACTTGTGGATTATAATACTTTGTCCAGCATTTGCTGATACATTATTATTTGGAGATGGAAGTTGAAACATCTGGAATGTTAAATGATTTTTGTACCATACATATTAATATTACTATAATTAAATCTGAATAATGTGATTCAATATTTGGAATAGAGATATTCGTGATCTGCACGACTGTAGAATAAATGTTACTTATATAATTATCTATTCCCAGATTATTTATATTAATAAAATTATCAACATAACTATATGCCAATGAAAACATGCACAAAAACTGAATATTTTTTAAATATTATTTACAGTAAAGATTGTTCTTCTATTTTTTGTACACATCTATCAATTGAATTATTAACCAATGTATTGCCATTATCAAACCTTTAAGCATATATAGTTGTCAATGACATAGTGAAATTATGTTGTTGGTTTTTAATTTTCTAGAATTTTTAAGACAGGTTCATTATTTATAATTATCCATAAAACACGTTTGTTATTTATATTTTGTTGTAATTTAACAAATAACTAATTCTGTGATTTATTTAATAAAACTGCAGGTTATTTCGCTATAGTATTCATTGAACTAGAAATGTAGTTTAGGTATTACGTATAGATACGATATTTCTGAATACGGATTTGTTTTAACACCACAATGTTTATAATTTCAACAAATTGTTAATAATATCTTCTTCAGAGTTATTATAGAATGTGAAAGGTTGTGTAATATTTATTTCATTATTTAAAATGTGTGCATAAAATTATTTACAGATAAAACCCAAATTACAGTTAGATTTATCGATAAAAACAATAATCTATTTTTCTTGTATTTCATGAACTCTATCTTTAAATTGTAAAAAATAAATTAGATATTCATTTAAAGTAATAAAAGCTAACTCATATTTAATTCTATCAATAATATAATATCTTCATCCTGAAAATCAATTTGGAGGATAGCGTATAGAATAATTTAATTTTAACATATAATCATATATGTTAATTTGATTAAGATTTTATTACTGGTTTTTCTTTATGGAATTTGAAATGCCAGTTACTTTTAACTTTTTGTATTCATTCTGTATTTAACATTTTCCCCATAAATTACCTTGAATAATTATCTTATATTATATCAAAATTTTCAGTAATAACATGTGTTAGAAAAGAATCTGCCAAAGAATGTAAGTAACAACCATATTGTGATTTATCCATATTATCTATATCTAATTCATTTAAAAAAATATTTATACTTGTGCATCAGTGGTCCTATTGAAATTTCTCACTTAAAAATAACAGGTTTTTAAATACTTTAAAGGGAAAATGTTGCATATTGTAGAATCAAACTAAGTTTAAGAAATTTGCAAATAAATAACAATCTCATGTTTAAAATTAATGACCATATATCATGATTTTGGTATTGGTAATTATTTAATTATGTTATTTTAATTATTTTCCTTAAGCCTAAACTTTGTAATCTCGGAAATTAAACGTCATCACCGTTTTCACTGATGCTTTTCACTTTGAAGTTTATATTATTGTAGAAATAACTACACGTATTAGCAAGAATATAAAACTTACTATCTTTGTCCTTACAAAAAGCAGTCCGGCATGACCATGTGGCTAAGACTCTCGACTCATAATCTGAGGGTCGTGGGCTCAAATCCACAATCACACCAAACATGCTCGCCCTTTCAGCCGTGGGGCGTTATAATGTGACGGTCCATTCCACTATTCGTTGATAAAAGAGTAGCCCGAGAGTTGGCGGTGGGTAGTGATGACTAGATGCCTTCCCTCTAGTCTTACACTGCTAAATTAGGGATGGCGAGCGCAGATAGCCCTCGTGTAGCTTTGCGCGAAATTCAAAAGCAAACAAAACCAAAACCTTACAAAAAGAAATGAAATGAATCGATTTTTTTTTCTAATTTTACCTTTTTATATATTTTTTCTTCACTTAAGTTTGTTCTTAATGCTACCTAAACAAATGACCAATACAATTGTTATTACTTAAATTTATCTCAGGATACAAACCACAAGGATATAAAGTTTTATATTGAAGAATGTAAAAAAAATATATATTCCTTCGTATTCTGTTTCTTCCTGGAATTCTAATCACTACTGAAGCAAGGGGTGAACTCTGAAATGTTCTACTTCGACCGAACTAACTTTATTCTTTTATTACTTCGAGATTTATGGAGATTCGTGCGAATATATAGGAGACGAGAAGTTTGTCCCAGTTTGTCCCAGATACTGCGTATATCACTTGTTAAATTAATAAACAAGTTGCATTTATTACTTCACAAAAAGGAGAAACCATAAATAATCGGATGAAACGAACTAAGAGATGGGCTTGTGAAACATCGCTTACTACCACATCTGTCCGACGAAAAGAAAACTAATAAACAGCTAGCTGTGCTGAATATAGTTGACATGTGATGAATAATTTGTTCTCATAAATTATATAGAAACGAAATAAAGAAAAAAAATAACATGAGCATGCACCTAAATAATACAGCACACAACATTTAATATTAATATTAATTATTTAAGAGAGCTACAAAATGGATTGCATCGCCGACCTTGGATCTGCAATATTAACAGTGAGGAGAGTTCCTCACCCCCCCCCCCCTCCATTGATTTGGTGTTCTCAATTTCTTTCTTTCTTATTATTGTTTTATCTCGGTGGACTCAGCAGGCAGCCCGAGGTGGCTTTGCTAAAAGAAAATGCACACACTTTATTTAGTTAGTAGGCTATTTTTGGAGCAACAACATTTCTACATCTGACCGCATACAGCAAAAGTGGTAAAGATGTGACACATTGTGGGGCAGAACCCCTACATCTGATCATTTACCTTTTGTGACCCGGCGCTCAACTCATAGTCTGAGGTTCGAGTGTTCGAATCCCCGTCGCACCAAAATATGCTCGACCCCTTTCAGCCTTGGGGGGTGTTATAATGTGACGGTCAATCCCACTATTCGTTGGTAAAAGAGTAGCCCAAGAGTCGGCGATGGGTGGTGATGACTAGCTGCTTTCCCTCTAGTCTTACACTGCTAAATTAGGAACGGTAGCCTGCTGAGATTCTGTACGCCTGGTGACGGTAGCCTGCTGTAGATTCTGTACCGCAGATAACCCTCGTGTATCTTTGCGCGAAATTCAAAAAACAAACAAAACTCATATATATATACAACTTGTACATAAATTATTCAAGATTTTGTACCAAATACTTTTATATTTAACTATAAGAAAATACAGAAAGGGTTAAAAACGCAGATTTGAAAATAACAAGACAAGAGTTAAAAAACGAAAAAGCATTGGCTTCATAAGGAAAGGCAATTAAAGTTAAAAGACAGCTAATGACCAGAAGAAAACAGAGTAACAGTTAAAAAGAAAACAAGGAGAAGAAATCTCAGCAAGAGAGGAGGCATTGAGTTGAAAAGAAAACGTGACAAGGGTTAACATGAATCACGGACTTAAGGGTTAACATGAATCACTGACTTGACAAATCACGTGAAAAGTTTTAATGGATATCAAAAACAGAAATTTGGAGCCATCTTTTTTATTTGTGATATACTTACACTTTATCTGATAAGCTGGAAAAACATCAGTAAGTTATGAGAATTCGCGTTGTTTGTTTCTTAATTTTGCGCAAAGCTACACGAGGGCTATCTGCGCTAGCCGTCCTTGATTTAGTAGTGTAAAACTAGAAGGAAGGCGGCTAGTCATCACCACACACCGCTGACTCTTAGACTACTCTTTTACCAACGAACAGTGGGATTAGTCTGCACATTAGAACGCCCCCATGGCTGAAATTGCGAGCATGTTTGGTGTGACGAGGATTCGAACCCGCAACCCTCAGATTACGAGTCGAGCGCCCAAACCACGTAGCCATGTAGGGCCGAATATATGTACGCTGTACGTTTTGTTAAATAGAGCTATAAAATATAATGTGAAATGAAACGAGAAGTTTATTGGACGACTGAGTTTGTGTTGTGGAACAGCACGTGCTGTTGTTTTTGCAAAGAAATAATTAAGGTGATAAAACAATTCAAATAAAATAATGATTAAGTCGTAATGTTGAACAAGACGTTGTTTTTATAGTAAATGGATGTATAATACTCAATCTGTATTACTGTCGGTGTATTGTGGTCCTGATGTAGACGTTACTTGCGTAGTATAAGTAACAACCAACCATACAACTTCTTGAGAAACTGTCATATGAAAGACCACCTTCTTCTCGCAAATGCCTTGGAAGTCATTGTATCACGTTAATATATTTTTGGCTTCGAGAATTACGTTTTTCTAATTATAATTTTGAAAGCTCAAATCTACATGATTGGATTTTCTTTTGTACCCACCAAAATCCGGTTTAAACTCCGGTGTTAAAGTCCGGTTTAAACTCCGGTGTTAAAATCTGGTTTTTACTGTAACGAGCTTTCAATCTTGCCGCTGATCCACAGCAGGGGAGGTGGGATCTTCTGTGGTAATTTGGTTACTTAAGTTAATACTAAGTTGAAACACCATAACAGATGATGTAACGTATGCATTTTTAAGTTTGCTGAAATTATAATGCATTTTCTTATAGTTTACCTATCCGACAGGTCTTCAGATGAACTTTCTTATTTAACACTGATACGTGTATCTGTTAGATAAGAGAGAGATCGAAGTCCTAAGACAGATAGATCCCCCCTTCATTTCGCCAACGAGCGGGTTTCGAACGGTTGCTGTGGAGCCAATCAATACGTTGGAGAGCTCCGCTCGTTGTAGCGCCCGTGATCAACTGAAAACCATCTCGTATTTATGATTTTTATTTACGCGTTTACGAATTACACTAAGCGAATAAAATAGGCCTAACTATACTTACCTTAGAATCCTTCCATTTAGAATCCAAGCTGAATACGCGTGACGAAGAACGAGATTCCAGTATTAACCTACAGAACAGCAAAATGTCTGGCAACCCGAGAGACGTAAGCGATAACAGCGAGGCTACCAGAAAGGATGCTCCCGTTGGCGGTAAGTGGACTTATCCTTTACTTCTAATACACTCTAAGTGATGGTGATGGTGTACCAGTGATATAAGATATGTTTAATATTAGACTACGATGGGTTGAAACAAATAACAGTATTGTCAAACTAATATCTTGTTGTGGATATATTGTAAATCATCACCTAGCGTTGTTAGATAGTGTCTTTATTGAGACGCCATCAGGTATCTGACGTGTGTTTATTGATTCACAAATGCGTACAAAAATAAAATATTCGACTTTTAAACTTGTATTTCAGTGATTAACATAAAACACTTGGTTACAGTAGTTTTAACCTTGTAAGTAGGACACAAAGTTATTTAAACGTTCAAATTTCAACCATCAGATTCTACCAGGTTACCACCTATAAAAACACGTATACAACCATCACATCCAATCAGGTTAACACCTATAAAAATAAGTATCATCAACCATCAGATCCTAACAGGTTAACACCTATAGAAACAAGTACACAACCATCACATCCTACCAGTTTGACACCTATATAAACAAGTATACAACCATCACATCCTACCAGTTTGACACCTATAGAAACAAGTACACAACCACCACATCCTACCAGTTTGACACCTATAGAAACAAGTACACAACCATCACATCCTACCAGTTTGACACCTATAGAAACAAGTACACAACCACCACATCCTACCAGTTTGACACCTATAGAAACAAGTACACAACCACCACATCCTACCAGTTTGACACCTATAGAAACAAGTACACAACCACCACATCCTACCAGTTTGACACCTATAGAAACAAGTACACAACCATCACATCCTACCAGTTTGACACCTATAGAAACAAGTACACAACCACCACATCCTACCAGTTTGACACCTATAGAAACAAGTACACACCCACCACATCCTTCCAGTTTGACACCTATAGAAACAAGTACACAACCATCACATCCTACCAGTTTGACACCTATAGAAACAAGTACACAACCATCACATCCTACCAGTTTAACACCTATAGAAACAAGTACACAACCACCACATCCTACCAGTTTGACACCTATAGAAACAAGTACACAAGCAGGTTAACACCTAAAGAAATAATTACACAACCACCAGATCCTACAAGATTAACACCTATAGAAATGCCTATATTAACACCTAAAATATAATGATAAACATAAATGCTATCTGATCTAGTACACACTCCATCACGGCTCCCAAAGATTATTGCTGGTGTTGCTAGTTCTACGTGTCTCCAGATGTCTACTGTTTAATAGGTTTAAGTAATGCCTTGCTAATTGATACATCTGTTTTATTTGTATTTACATTAATTTTATGTAACTAACTAGTTCTACGTGTCTCCAGATGTCTACTGTTTAATAGGTTTAAGTAATGCTTTGCTAATTGATACATCTGTTTTATTTGTATTTACATTAATTTTATGTAACTAACTAGTTCTACGTGTCTCCAGATGTCTACTGTTTAATAGGTTTAAGTAATGCTTTGCTAATTGATACATCTGTTTTATTTGTATTTACATTAATTTTATGTAACTAACTAGTTCTACGTGTCTCCAGATGTCTACTGTTTAATAGGTTTAAGTGATGCTTTGCTAATTGATACATCTGTTGTATTTGTATTTACATTAATTTTATCTAAATATGGATTTTCTACACAATTAAAATCACCTGATAAAATTATTTCATGAGAGCAGAACATATATATATGAAAGACGTTTGATCTGTTTAAATAACTCCAACGTGTGAATTTATTATCCTTACGTTTTCAGATTTCAACTTAGCATAATAAATTCTCTCTTGCGTGTTATAGCTAGCTAATAACATCGTGGCTTCTAATTTACTGTTTAAAATCATTTCTACACCTGATTACCTCGGTTATCTTAAACTACAAAAACATCTAAGGTTAATTTATTATTAAACTGTTTGATATGTTCTAGATTAGAAAAAAAAAGACATTCCTGTAATAATAATAATATGTCAGATTTATTTATTTTCAACATATCTATGTCTACATATTTTTTGTTTAGTTACTTTAAATATTTTTTTTTTGCATATTGAATGTTATTAATATTAAAGCCATGATGGGAAAGAGTTACTAGTGTGATTTGGTAAATCAACTTCATTAAGTGGTAACCCTACGAAGAAAGAAATAACACGCTGACGTTTTCTTCTGTTTAGTTCTGCTTCCAGGTGATTTTGTCCTTTGGGTTGTGTCATCCTGGTTTTCATCACTCGATAGTTCCGACAGTTGTGTGTCCTCCTGTAAAACTTCATAAATGTTATTGTTCTTTGTCGTTGTGTTGTCCACCTCCACCGGGACCTAATTAATTTCCTTTTCAGTCACCCCGACACTTTGTTGGGTCTCGTCTTGGTTGATCTCAGATTTAGTCTCCTTGTTCTACCAGTTTATTCTCCTGTTCTACCACTTCATTAACTAGGTTTTGAACTCCAGTTTCCATTTCATCCTCTATAGACTCTCCCTGGATTCTACAACAGATTCCAAAGTGTTAACGTTACAGGTACGGAAGGTGACAGCCTCTTCTCACTTCTTACAACACTGAAGGCAACTTCGCGAAGTATGACCGAATTCGTCATTTCCATTACACAGAACCTTGTACATCCTGCGGCAAACTGCCCCTCCTTTCGACTGCTCGTTCACTGTTTGACTCTCCCAGGGTAATTAAAGATTGTCCAGAATTATCCTACTTGTACCAAATTAAGGATAGGTCTAAACACGGCCACTTTACTTCTTCGAACTCCGGTACGAACTTTAGGGTCTCGATAGATTTCACTAATAACTTAACAGACTTTACAATATTTCATTAACGAATTTGCAACAATCTCATTAGGAACTTCTTGAAGTACGAAACTAATCCTAATCCACGTAAAGATTATTCCTGGTTGGTTTGAGCACTCAAAATTCCCTTTGCGACGAATCCCTTCTCAACTCAAAGCTCAAACTGTAATGTTGTAAGATGTAAAAGCACAACTTACTCTGTAGCCACTTAGCGTTTGCAGACAGATCAGTCATCTAATGCCTCCTTGATAACTGCGAAAATTTAACGAGGCAAAAAAAACACGAATTTTTTACGATTAATATTAAGCTCGTGTGTCATAAGGGCACATTGTTCCTGCTTTTCTGTGGGAGAAAAACTAACTTTGTGAGAGAAAGAAAAAAAAACTCTGCTAGTACCTAAGCCTAAAGAACTGTTAGCTTTTGTTAAGCCTAAAAGAAGCGTCAATTGTCGTGTAAGCTGTTTTTTGCCTTTACGCTGGGTTGAAAATTCATCCAAGCCAGCGATTACCATTCCCACATGAACAGACCGTGTATTAAAACTAAAACTCACGTCTAACTATTCAGAATACAATGTTATACAATACGACGTTTGACAGATGAGAACGTTGACTTTCTAATGGCTGTAGGTAATGTATAACTAAACATAAGACAGAACAATTAACAAACCTATAAGAGAGAATATGACAGGTGGATGTGGTAGGAGTCTGATTTTCTATTTAATAGTTCTGTAACCAAACACAATTGAAGACTATGAAAATTATAGTTTGTCTGAGCAATGACAATTTTATAGTGAGTAATTTACGCTTCATTTCATTATTACTGGAGGGGGAGGTATACAGCAGAGAAGATACTGTATCACGTGTGTAAAACTAGGAGAAATTCAGGACTTGTTAAAAATATTGCCTTATATAATTAATAACTTAACACTTATGTACTGATAAAATTTGGATTGTTGGTTAAGATATTTGCTATGTTAATTAATATTTCGTACAAAATAGGCTAATAAAATTTTGAATATAAAGCAAAAAACCTTGTGACATGCGCAGTAAAGGATAGTGTAAGGATCAAAACAAACAATTACAATTTCACTTCATCCTCAACACGTGATCGGACTAAGTTGAGGGACGTGGAGTCAATTTCAATTTACTTTTGCCGTTTTTTTCATAATTGCCGTTAGATAGGAGTATGATACTGAAACGTAAAGCTCCTCCTAGTGTTGGGGAGGCAAAGAAAGGCTGCAAATGTACGACATTAGCTGAGAACATTCAGATCACTGATAAGTTACAAATAGAGATAAGGGAAATGGTGTGAATAAGTCTTCCATAAGTACGATTAGGAGTGAAGAAACTGCCGTACACGACTTCTGTCCCTGTAATGAGGTTCCTAGAGTGCCTAGGAGCACTTTAAGACAAGCAGATAAAAGATGATTGTCGTTCAAAAGTAAAATTTGCTAACTGCGGGTGTCGAAACCAAATTTTTAATGACAAAAGTCTTTGGATTTATCACTTAACCACAGGGTGGTGGGTTTATTAGGATAAAAATTAAAAATTTAAGATTGAAAACGAAAGCACGTGAACATTACTGTGACCTCGATACCTGATGAAACCCCACATTTTCTCAGTTTTCAAATACTTGGATAAGGTGTGTACAAAATAATGAAAACAACTTTCTGATCTCCTTATGTATGTGAACTTGTCTGCAGTGGTTTCTTTATTCGTTATCGATTCACATTGATTTAAGAATAGTACACCCGAGGTTCGAAATACAGGCAAATTTATGCTTTGCTTTGAATTTCGCGCAAAGCTACACGAGGGCTATCTGCACTAGTCGTCCCTAATTTAGCAGTGTAAGGCTAGAGAGAAGGCCTCCAGTAATCACCATTCACCGCCAACTCTTGGGTTGCTCTTTTACCAACGAATAGTGGAACTGAACGTCACATTATAATGCCCCCATGGTTGAAAGGGCGAACATGTTTGGCGTGACGGGAAGTCGAACCCATGGCGCTCAAATTACGAGTCAAGCGTCCTAACCACCTGACCATGCTGGGCCTAGTTTTACGAAAGTGTATAGTTACTCCTAATGGTAAAGTAGTAATTTGGTATATGGAGTAATGACGTACAAGATTATTTACCTAAGATACATATACAAGAGGAAAACCTAGAAAGCGATGTCGGTTATACCGCCATAGCCGCACGTTACATGTCGTCTTGTTCGTAATAATTCAACAATTGTTATACTATAATGTACGTCAGATGATGACGTAGCAACAAACACGGCAAGTAGATGTTTCAAAGTAAAAAATGCCTTACTTCATTTAGGGTTAACCGTTTTTAACTTCTACATGAGTGTACAAACAAAATCGAGCATTGATAGGTGACTAATTTGTATGGTTTAAAATACGCAACTGGAACTTCATATTTAAACCTGTAATTGAAGGGTTGTTATTCAAGTTCTCGTAACTAGGTGATTATCTAATCTGTCGAGTTCCGTGAGTTCTTCTCAAGTTGCAAATATGGTTTAATGTTCGTCAGCCAGTTGTCTATTTCATTAACTTGTCCTTTCAATACAGTCAATTAATTTACGAACTAAATATATATTTAGACATTGTTAAACAATTAGGCTTTAACTAATACGTACGCGCAATGCTTATTATTTCTTTATTTAGGGAGACTCGTCTCCAATCGCTAGGCGGCAAATCTAGGGCTTATAAAACCAAAAATCGGTTTTCGATACATGCAGTGAGCGAAGCACAGATAGCCCATTATGTAGCTACGTTTTTAACAATCAATCTGACAAACTTTACACGGAACAATACCGCATTTACTGGCGTGTGAAACGGCTGTGGATTTTTTGAGCCAATTCAGTGTTTTTCTTTAACGTTCAGTGCGTAGGACGACGTCTATTGACAAGCAAGTCTAGAATGTTACTTTTGTAAAGAAGTTATTTTTAACTCTACTAACCTACGCTCTGGGGTGATCAGTACAACCACAATTGTTGTGTTTTTTTGTGTTCTTCGAACGCTACAGACAGCTCAGTGTAGCCTAACGTAAGTTACGAATGTATAATAACTTTACAAAGTATTCATCCGCATTGAACTTCTTTTCTATTACTAAAAAAAAACAACTACATCTTAAGATATAGTAATCCGCTATTAATACATGTTTAGAAAATAAGTGTACGTTACATAAACTTTTTTAATATAATATTAGAAATGTTTTAGTATCACGGATTGATACATTTCAAATAAAAATGTCATAATAATTGTAACTAATATGTGATACAAATAACTTTTAGTTGTGAAATATCAAAACAAATAACGTTATTAAATAACGTTAGTAGGTGCTTTAATGTTAACGTATTTACTCAAAAACAAAAAATAAACTTGAAAGGAACATCGCAGTTCTTATTGGAACTCCATCTTTAAATCTGTGTTTAAGACGATGTGTATTATCAAGCATTGTTTTAAGGGTTAAAAAGTATTGTCTTTTACACAGGTTCAACGATAAGGGTACCTCTTACTTAGACAAAATTTAACAAGCTGTTAAAAACAATTCTATTCTTTAACCACAACATAAAATTCTATCTGTACCATGTATTTTGAGTGTGTATATTTACATATACAGAGGATTTAAATATATTAGAATTAATATATTTGGAGTTAACAAACAGATGTTGTTTAAAAGACAAATTTATCATTTCTATTATTCATACTTTGTGTTTATTTTCTTATTAGTAACAGCGTGGTGGATTTTTTTTCCCATGCTACATAACACTGTGCCCGCGTCGCGCTAAACATGCTCGCCCTCCCAGCCGTGGGGGCGTTATAATGTGACGGTCAATCCCACTTATCATTGGTAAAAGAGTAGCCCAAGAGTTGGCGGTGGGTGGTGATGACTAGCTGCCTTCCCTCTAGTCTTACACTTCAAAAAAACATAACACTGTAAATGCAACTGTATTTTAGAAACGAGCATATTAACTACAGCAACCTAAGTAACCTTAGAAACAGAAACCAAAACCAAAAATAATGAAAGGCACAATCGAAGTATTGTTTTTAATACTTTTTTGAATTTAATAGAATACAATTTTCCCCGAATCATATATAATTATAACAATGTCCCCCGCTAGTACAGCAGTAAATCTACGGATTTACAATGCTAAAATCAGCGGTTCGACTCCCCTCAGTAGATACAGAAGATAGCCTAATGCGGTTTTCTTACAAGAAAACACACACACGCGTCGTTGCGTGTATTGACTTAACACACGTATTTCACGTGTAATCAAAGCTAGTGACTGCAACTAACTGGTGAACATTGCTGCTATACACACGTTATTTAGGCTAATACGTGTTTAATTGATGGGCAAGGCCGAAGGTAACTCATTATAGAGTTTCCGGCTGTAGTATGCAATCAAATATCCAAACACTCACAGCATTGTTATTATGGAGGTCACTTGTACCCTAGTGTTTAATGATTCTATTATTATATATATCATTTTCACATACCAACACTTGATAACTACAGTTTGTAACCTGTGTGTTTCCCCAGGGGCAAAGTTATTTATCTAGTGTTTAATGATTCTATTATTATATATAGTTACATACCTTGATAACTACAGTTTGTAGTGTGTGAAAGTTATTTATCTAGTGTTTAATGATTCTATTATTATATATAGTTACATACCTTGATAACTACAGTTTGTAGTGTGTAAAAGTTATTTATCTAGTGTTTAATGATTCTATTATTATATATAGTTACATACCTTGATAACTACAGTTTGTAGTGTGTAAAAGTTATTTATCTAGTGTTTAATGATTCTATTATTATATATAGTTACATACCTTGATAACTACAGTTTGTAGTGTGTGAAAGTTATTTATCTAGTGTTTAATGATTCTATTATTATATATAGTTACATACCTTGATAACTACAGTTTGTAGTGTGTAAAAGTTATTTATCTAGTGTTTAATGATTCTATTATTATATATAGTTACATACCTTGATAACTACAGTTTGTAATGTGTAAAAGTTATTTATCTAGTGTTTAATGATTCTATTATTATATATAGTTACATACCTTGATAACTACAGTTTGTAGTGTGTAAAAGTTATTTATCTAGTGTTTAATGATTCTATTATTATATATAGTTACATACCTTGATAACTACAGTTTGTAGTGTGTGAAAGTTATTTATCTAGTGTTTAATGATTCTATTATTATATATAGTTACATACCTTGATAACTACAGTTTGTAGTGTGTAAAAGTTATTTATCTAGTGTTTAATGATTCTATTATTATATATAGTTACATACCTTGATAACTACAGTTTGTAGTGTGTAAAAGTTATTTATCTAGTGTTTAATGATTCTATTATTATATATAGTTACATACCTTGATAACTACAGTTTGTAGTGTGTAAAAGTTATTTATCTAGTGTTTAATGATTCTATTATTATATATAGTTACATACCTTGATAACTACAGTTTGTAGTGTGTGAAAGTTATTTATCTAGTGTTTAATGATTCTATTATTATATATAGTTACATACCTTGATAACTACAGTTTGTAGTGTGTAAAAGTTATTTATCTAGTGTTTAATGATTCTATTATTATATATAGTTACATACCTTGATAACTACAGTTTGTAGTGTGTGAAAGTTATTTATCTAGTGTTTAATGATTCTATTATTATATATAGTTACATACCTTGATAACTACAGTTTGTAGTGTGTAAAAGTTATTTATCTAGTGTTTAATGATTCTATTATTATATATAGTTACATACCTTGATAACTACAGTTTGTAGTGTGTGAAGTTATTTATCTAGTGTTTAATGATTCTATTATTATATATAGTTACATACCTTGATAACTACAGTTTGTAGTGTGTAAAAGTTATTTATCTAGTGTTTAATGATTCTATTATTATATATAGTTACATACCTTGATAACTACAGTTTGTAGTGTGTGAAAGTTATTTATCTAGTGTTTAATGATTCTATTATTATATATAGTTACATACCTTGATAACTACAGTTTGTAGTGTGTAAAAGTTATTTATCTAGTGTTTAATGATTCTATTATTATATATAGTTACATACCTTGATAACTACAGTTTGTAATGTGTAAAAGTTATTTATCTAGTGTTTAATGATTCTATTATTATATATAGTTACATACCTTGATAACTACAGTTTGTAGTGTGTAAAAGTTATTTATCTAGTGTTTAATGATTCTATTATTATATATAGTTACATACCTTGATAACTACAGTTTGTAGTGTGTGAAAGTTATTTATCTAGTGTTTAATGATTCTATTATTATATATACATACCTTGATAACTACATATTTATCTAGTGTTTAATGATTCTATTATTATATATAGTTATATAGTTTTTAGTGTGTGAAAGTTATTTATCTAGTGTTTAATGATTCTATTATTATATATAGTTACATACCTTGATAACTACAGTTTGTAGTGTGTAAAAGTTATTTATCTAGTGTTTAATGATTCTATTATTATATATAGTTACATACCTTGATAACTACAGTTTGTAGTGTGTAAAAGTTATTTATCTAGTGTTTAATGATTCTATTATTATATATAGTTACATACCTTGATAACTACAGTTTGTAGTGTGTAAAGTTATTTATCTAGTGTTTAATGATTCTATTATTATATATAGTTACATACCTTGATAACTACAGTTTGTAGTGTGTAAAAGTTATTTATCTAGTGTTTAATGATTCTATTATTATATATAGTTACATACCTTGATAACTACAGTTTGTAATGTGTAAAAGTTATTTATCTAGTGTTTAATGATTCTATTATTATATATAGTTACATACCTTGATAACTACAGTTTGTAGTGTGTAAAAGTTATTTATCTAGTGTTTAATGATTCTATTATTATATATAGTTACATACCTTGATAACTACAGTTTGTAGTGTGTAAAAGTTATTTATCTAGTGTTTAATGATTCTATTATTATATATAGTTACATACCTTGATAACTACAGTTTGTAGTGTGTGAAAGTTATTTATCTAGTGTTTAATGATTCTATTATTATATATAGTTACATACCTTGATAACTACAGTTTGTAGTGTGTAAAAGTTATTTATCTAGTGTTTAATGATTCTATTATTATATATAGTTACATACCTTGATAACTACAGTTTGTAGTGTGTGAAAGTTATTTATCTAGTGTTTAATGATTCTATTATTATATATAGTTACATACCTTGATAACTACAGTTTGTAGTGTGTGAAAGTTATTTATCTAGTGTTTAATGATTCTATTATTATATATAGTTACATACCTTGATAACTACAGTTTGTAGTGTGTGAAAGTTATTTATCTAGTGTTTAATGATTCTATTATTATATATAGTTACATACCTTGATAACTACAGTTTGTAGTGTGTAAAAGTTATTTATCTAGTGTTTAATGATTCTATTATTATATATAGTTACATACCTTGATAACTACAGTTTGTAGTGTGTGAAAGTTATTTATCTAGTGTTTAATGATTCTATTATTATATATAGTTACATACCTTGATAACTACAGTTTGTAGTGTGTAAAAGTTATTTATCTAGTGTTTAATGATTCTATTATTATATATAGTTACATACCTTGATAACTACAGTTTGTAGTGTGTAAAAGTTATTTATCTAGTGTTTAATGATTCTATTATTATATATAGTTACATACCTTGATAACTACAGTTTGTAGTGTGTGAAAGTTATTTATCTAGTGTTTAATGATTCTATTATTATATATAGTTACATACCTTGATAACTACAGTTTGTAGTGTGTAAAAGTTATTTATCTAGTGTTTAATGATTCTATTATTATATATAGTTACATACCTTGATAACTACAGTTTGTAGTGTGTAAAAGTTATTTATCTAGTGTTTAATGATTCTATTATTATATATAGTTACATACCTTGATAACTACAGTTTGTAGTGTGTGAAAGTTATTTATCTAGTGTTTAATGATTCTATTATTATATATAGTTACATACCTTGATAACTACAGTTTGTAGTGTGTAAAAGTTATTTATCTAGTGTTTAATGATTCTATTATTATATATAGTTACATACCTTGATAACTACAGTTTGTAGTGTGTAAAAGTTATTTATCTAGTGTTTAATGATTCTATTATTATATATAGTTACATACCTTGATAACTACAGTTTGTAGTGTGTGAAAGTTATTTATCTAGTGTTTAATGATTCTATTATTATATATAGTTACATACCTTGATAACTACAGTTTGTAATGTGTAAAAGTTATTTATCTAGTGTTTAATGATTCTATTATTATATATAGTTACATACCTTGATAACTACAGTTTGTAGTGTGTAAAAGTTATTTATCTAGTGTTTAATGATTCTATTATTATATATAGTTACATACCTTGATAACTACAGTTTGTAGTGTGTGAAAGTTATTTATCTAGTGTTTAATGATTCTATTATTATATATAGTTACATACCTTGATAACTACAGTTTGTAGTGTGTAAAAGTTATTTATCTAGTGTTTAATGATTCTATTATTATATATAGTTACATACCTTGATAACTACAGTTTGTAGTGTGTGAAAGTTATTTATCTAGTGTTTAATGATTCTATTATTATATATAGTTACATACCTTGATAACTACAGTTTGTAGTGTGTAAAAGTTATTTATCTAGTGTTTAATGATTCTATTATTATATATAGTTACATACCTTGATAACTACAGTTTGTAGTGTGTGAAAGTTATTTATCTAGTGTTTAATGATTCTATTATTATATATAGTTACATACCTTGATAACTACAGTTTGTAGTGTGTAAAAGTTATTTATCTAGTGTTTAATGATTCTATTATTATATATAGTTACATACCTTGATAACTACAGTTTGTAGTGTGTAAAAGTTATTTATCTAGTGTTTAATGATTCTATTATTATATATAGTTACATACCTTGATAACTACAGTTTGTAGTGTGTAAAAGTTATTTATCTAGTGTTTAATGATTCTATTATTATATATAGTTACATACCTTGATAACTACAGTTTGTAGTGTGTAAAAGTTATTTATCTAGTGTTTAATGATTCTATTATTATATATAGTTACATACCTTGATAACTACAGTTTGTAATGTGTAAAAGTTATTTATCTAGTGTTTAATGATTCTATTATTATATATAGTTACATACCTTGATAACTACAGTTTGTAGTGTGTAAAAGTTATTTATCTAGTGTTTAATGATTCTATTATTATATATAGTTACATACCTTGATAACTACAGTTTGTAGTGTGTGAAAGTTATTTATCTAGTGTTTAATGATTCTATTATTATATATAGTTACATACCTTGATAACTACAGTTTGTAGTGTGTAAAAGTTATTTATCTAGTGTTTAATGATTCTATTATTATATATAGTTACATACCTTGATAACTACAGTTTGTAGTGTGTGAAAGTTATTTATCTAGTGTTTAATGATTCTATTATTATATATAGTTACATACCTTGATAACTACAGTTTGTAGTGTGTAAAAGTTATTTATCTAGTGTTTAATGATTCTATTATTATATATAGTTACATACCTTGATAACTACAGTTTGTAGTGTGTGAAAGTTATTTATCTAGTGTTTAATGATTCTATTATTATATATAGTTACATACCTTGATAACTACAGTTTGTAGTGTGTAAAAGTTATTTATCTAGTGTTTAATGATTCTATTATTATATATAGTTACATACCTTGATAACTACAGTTTGTAGTGTGTAAAAGTTATTTATCTAGTGTTTAATGATTCTATTATTATATATAGTTACATACCTTGATAACTACAGTTTGTAGTGTGTAAAAGTTATTTATCTAGTGTTTAATGATTCTATTATTATATATAGTTACATACCTTGATAACTACAGTTTGTAGTGTGTAAAAGTTATTTATCTAGTGTTTAATGATTCTATTATTATATATAGTTACATACCTTGATAACTACAGTTTGTAGTGTGTGAAAGTTATTTATCTAGTGTTTAATGATTCTATTATTATATATAGTTACATACCTTGATAACTACAGTTTGTAGTGTGTAAAAGTTATTTATCTAGTGTTTAATGATTCTATTATTATATATAGTTACATACCTTGATAACTACAGTTTGTAGTGTGTAAAAGTTATTTATCTAGTGTTTAATGATTCTATTATTATATATAGTTACATACCTTGATAACTACAGTTTGTAGTGTGTAAAAGTTATTTATCTAGTGTTTAATGATTCTATTATTATATATAGTTACATACCTTGATAACTACAGTTTGTAGTGTGTAAAAGTTATTTATCTAGTGTTTAATGATTCTATTATTATATATAGTTACATACCTTGATAACTACAGTTTGTAGTGTGTAAAAGTTATTTATCTAGTGTTTAATGATTCTATTATTATATATAGTTACATACCTTGATAACTACAGTTTGTAGTGTGTAAAAGTTATTTATCTAGTGTTTAATGATTCTATTATTATATATAGTTACATACCTTGATAACTACAGTTTGTAGTGTGTAAAAGTTATTTATCTAGTGTTTAATGATTCTATTATTATATATAGTTACATACCTTGATAACTACAGTTTGTAGTGTGTGAAAGTTATTTATCTAGTGTTTAATGATTCTATTATTATATATAGTTACATACCTTGATAACTACAGTTTGTAGTGTGTGAAAGTTATTTATCTAGTGTTTAATGATTCTATTATTATATATAGTTACATACCTTGATAACTACAGTTTGTAGTGTGTGAAAGTTATTTATCTAGTGTTTAATGATTCTATTATTATATATAGTTACATACCTTGATAACTACAGTTTGTAGTGTGTAAAAGTTATTTATCTAGTGTTTAATGATTCTATTATTATATATAGTTACATACCTTGATAACTACAGTTTGTAGTGTGTAAAAGTTATTTATCTAGTGTTTAATGATTCTATTATTATATATAGTTACATACCTTGATAACTACAGTTTGTAGTGTGTAAAAGTTATTTATCTAGTGTTTAATGATTCTATTATTATATATAGTTACATACCTTGATAACTACAGTACAGTTATTTATCTGTGTTTAAGTTATTTATCTATAACTACAGTGTAGTGTGTGAAAGTTATTTATCTAGTGTTTAATGATTCTATTATTATATATAGTTACATACCTTGATAACTACAGTTTGTAGTGTGTAAAAGTTATTTATCTAGTGTTTAATGATTCTATTATTATATATAGTTACATACCTTGATAACTACAGTTTGTAGTGTGTAAAAGTTATTTATCTAGTGTTTAATGATTCTATTATTATATATAGTTACATACCTTGATAACTACAGTTTGTAGTGTGTGAAAGTTATTTATCTAGTGTTTAATGATTCTATTATTATATATAGTTACATACCTTGATAACTACAGTTTGTAGTGTGTAAAAGTTATTTATCTAGTGTTTAATGATTCTATTATTATATATAGTTACATACCTTGATAACTACAGTTTGTAGTGTGTAAAAGTTATTTATCTAGTGTTTAATGATTCTATTATTATATATAGTTACATACCTTGATAACTACAGTTTGTAGTGTGTAAAAGTTATTTATCTAGTGTTTAATGATTCTATTATTATATATAGTTACATACCTTGATAACTACAGTTTGTAGTGTGTGAAAGTTATTTATCTAGTGTTTAATGATTCTATTATTATATATAGTTACATACCTTGATAACTACAGTTTGTAGTGTGTAAAAGTTATTTATCTAGTGTTTAATGATTCTATTATTATATATAGTTACATACCTTGATAACTACAGTTTGTAGTGTGTGAAAGTTATTTATCTAGTGTTTAATGATTCTATTATTATATATAGTTACATACCTTGATAACTACAGTTTGTAGTGTGTAAAAGTTATTTATCTAGTGTTTAATGATTCTATTATTATATATAGTTACATACCTTGATAACTACAGTTTGTAGTGTGTAAAAGTTATTTATCTAGTGTTTAATGATTCTATTATTATATATAGTTACATACCTTGATAACTACAGTTTGTAGTGTGTAAAAGTTATTTATCTAGTGTTTAATGATTCTATTATTATATATAGTTACATACCTTGATAACTACAGTTTGTAGTGTGTAAAAGTTATTTATCTAGTGTTTAATGATTCTATTATTATATATAGTTACATACCTTGATAACTACAGTTTGTAGTGTGTGAAAGTTATTTATCTAGTGTTTAATGATTCTATTATTATATATAGTTACATACCTTGATAACTACAGTTTGTAGTGTGTGAAAGTTATTTATCTAGTGTTTAATGATTCTATTATTATATATAGTTACATACCTTGATAACTACAGTTTGTAGTGTGTGAAAGTTATTTATCTAGTGTTTAATGATTCTATTATTATATATAGTTACATACCTTGATAACTACAGTTTGTAGTGTGTAAAAGTTATTTATCTAGTGTTTAATGATTCTATTATTATATATAGTTACATACCTTGATAACTACAGTTTGTAGTGTGTGAAAGTTATTTATCTAGTGTTTAATGATTCTATTATTATATATAGTTACATACCTTGATAACTACAGTTTGTAGTGTGTAAAAGTTATTTATCTAGTGTTTAATGATTCTATTATTATATATAGTTACATACCTTGATAACTACAGTTTGTAGTGTGTAAAAGTTATTTATCTAGTGTTTAATGATTCTATTATTATATATAGTTACATACCTTGATAACTACAGTTTGTAGTGTGTGAAAGTTATTTATCTAGTGTTTAATGATTCTATTATTATATATAGTTACATACCTTGATAACTACAGTTTGTAGTGTGTGAAAGTTATTTATCTAGTGTTTAATGATTCTATTATTATATATAGTTACATACCTTGATAACTACAGTTTGTAGTGTGTAAAGTTATTTATCTAGTGTTTAATGATTCTATTATTATATATAGTTACATACCTTGATAACTACAGTTTGTAGTGTGTAAAAGTTATTTATCTAGTGTTTAATGATTCTATTATTATATATAGTTACATACCTTGATAACTACAGTTTGTAGTGTGTAAAAGTTATTTATCTAGTGTTTAATGATTCTATTATTATATATAGTTACATACCTTGATAACTACAGTTTGTAGTGTGTAAAAGTTATTTATCTAGTGTTTAATGATTCTATTATTATATATAGTTACATACCTTGATAACTACAGTTTGTAGTGTGTGAAAGTTATTTATCTAGTGTTTAATGATTCTATTATTATATATAGTTACATACCTTGATAACTACAGTTTGTAGTGTGTAAAAGTTATTTATCTAGTGTTTAATGATTCTATTATTATATATAGTTACATACCTTGATAACTACAGTTTGTAGTGTGTGAAAGTTATTTATCTAGTGTTTAATGATTCTATTATTATATATAGTTACATACCTTGATAACTACAGTTTGTAGTGTGTGAAAGTTATTTATCTAGTGTTTAATGATTCTATTATTATATATAGTTACATACCTTGATAACTACAGTTTGTAGTGTGTAAAAGTTATTTATCTAGTGTTTAATGATTCTATTATTATATATAGTTACATACCTTGATAACTACAGTTTGTAGTGTGTAAAAGTTATTTATCTAGTGTTTAATGATTCTATTATTATATATAGTTACATACCTTGATAACTACAGTTTGTAGTGTGTGAAAGTTATTTATCTAGTGTTTAATGATTCTATTATTATATATAGTTACATACCTTGATAACTACAGTTTGTAGTGTGTAAAAGTTATTTATCTAGTGTTTAATGATTCTATTATTATATATAGTTACATACCTTGATAACTACAGTTTGTAGTGTGTGAAAGTTATTTATCTAGTGTTTAATGATTCTATTATTATATATAGTTACATACCTTGATAACTACAGTTTGTAGTGTGTAAAAGTTATTTATCTAGTGTTTAATGATTCTATTATTATATATAGTTACATACCTTGATAACTACAGTTTGTAGTGTGTGAAAGTTATTTATCTAGTGTTTAATGATTCTATTATTATATATAGTTACATACCTTGATAACTACAGTTTGTAGTGTGTGAAGTTATTTATCTAGTGTTTAATGATTCTATTATTATATATAGTTACATACCTTGATAACTACAGTTTGTAATGTGTAAAAGTTATTTATCTAGTGTTTAATGATTCTATTATTATATATAGTTACATACCTTGATAACTACAGTTTGTAGTGTGTAAAAGTTATTTATCTAGTGTTTAATGATTCTATTATTATATATAGTTACATACCTTGATAACTACAGTTTGTAGTGTGTAAAAGTTATTTATCTAGTGTTTAATGATTCTATTATTATATATAGTTACATACCTTGATAACTACAGTTTGTAGTGTGTGAAAGTTATTTATCTAGTGTTTAATGATTCTATTATTATATATAGTTACATACCTTGATAACTACAGTTTGTAGTGTGTGAAAGTTATTTATCTAGTGTTTAATGATTCTATTATTATATATAGTTACATACCTTGATAACTACAGTTTGTAGTGTGTAAAAGTTATTTATCTAGTGTTTAATGATTCTATTATTATATATAGTTACATACCTTGATAACTACAGTTTGTAGTGTGTGAAAGTTATTTATCTAGTGTTTAATGATTCTATTATTATATATAGTTACATACCTTGATAACTACAGTTTGTAGTGTGTAAAAGTTATTTATCTAGTGTTTAATGATTCTATTATTATATATAGTTACATACCTTGATAACTACAGTTTGTAGTGTGTAAAAGTTATTTATCTAGTGTTTAATGATTCTATTATTATATATAGTTACATACCTTGATAACTACAGTTTGTAGTGTGTGAAAGTTATTTATCTAGTGTTTAATGATTCTATTATTATATATAGTTACATACCTTGATAACTACAGTTTGTAGTGTGTGAAAGTTATTTATCTAGTGTTTAATGATTCTATTATTATATATAGTTACATACCTTGATAACTACAGTTTGTAGTGTGTAAAAGTTATTTATCTAGTGTTTAATGATTCTATTATTATATATAGTTACATACCTTGATAACTACAGTTTGTAGTGTGTAAAAGTTATTTATCTAGTGTTTAATGATTCTATTATTATATATAGTTACATACCTTGATAACTACAGTTTGTAGTGTGTGAAAGTTATTTATCTAGTGTTTAATGATTCTATTATTATATATAGTTACATACCTTGATAACTACAGTTTGTAGTGTGTAAAAGTTATTTATCTAGTGTTTAATGATTCTATTATTATATATAGTTACATACCTTGATAACTACAGTTTGTAGTGTGTGAAAGTTATTTATCTAGTGTTTAATGATTCTATTATTATATATAGTTACATACCTTGATAACTACAGTTTGTAGTGTGTGAAAGTTATTTATCTAGTGTTTAATGATTCTATTATTATATATAGTTACATACCTTGATAACTACAGTTTGTAGTGTGTAAAAGTTATTTATCTAGTGTTTAATGATTCTATTATTATATATAGTTACATACCTTGATAACTACAGTTTGTAGTGTGTGAAAGTTATTTATCTAGTGTTTAATGATTCTATTATTATATATAGTTACATACCTTGATAACTACAGTTTGTAGTGTGTGAAAGTTATTTATCTAGTGTTTAATGATTCTATTATTATATATAGTTACATACCTTGATAACTACAGTTTGTAGTGTGTGAAAGTTATTTATCTAGTGTTTAATGATTCTATTATTATATATAGTTACATACCTTGATAACTACAGTTTGTAGTGTGTGAAAGTTATTTATCTAGTGTTTAATGATTCTATTATTATATATAGTTACATACCTTGATAACTACAGTTTGTAGTGTGTGAAAGTTATTTATCTAGTGTTTAATGATTCTATTATTATATATAGTTACATACCTTGATAACTACAGTTTGTAGTGTGTAAAAGTTATTTATCTAGTGTTTAATGATTCTATTATTATATATAGTTACATACCTTGATAACTACAGTTTGTAGTGTGTAAAAGTTATTTATCTAGTGTTTAATGATTCTATTATTATATATAGTTACATACCTTGATAACTACAGTTTGTAATGTGTAAAAGTTATTTATCTAGTGTTTAATGATTCTATTATTATATATAGTTACATACCTTGATAACTACAGTTTGTAGTGTGTGAAAGTTATTTATCTAGTGTTTAATGATTCTATTATTATATATAGTTACATACCTTGATAACTACAGTTTGTAGTGTGTAAAAGTTATTTATCTAGTGTTTAATGATTCTATTATTATATATAGTTACATACCTTGATAACTACAGTTTGTAGTGTGTGAAAGTTATTTATCTAGTGTTTAATGATTCTATTATTATATATAGTTACATACCTTGATAACTACAGTTTGTAGTGTGTAAAAGTTATTTATCTAGTGTTTAATGATTCTATTATTATATATAGTTACATACCTTGATAACTACAGTTTGTAGTGTGTGAAAGTTATTTATCTAGTGTTTAATGATTCTATTATTATATATAGTTACATACCTTGATAACTACAGTTTGTAGTGTGTGAAAGTTATTTATCTAGTGTTTAATGATTCTATTATTATATATAGTTACATACCTTGATAACTACAGTTTGTAGTGTGTGAAAGTTATTTATCTAGTGTTTAATGATTCTATTATTATATATAGTTACATACCTTGATAACTACAGTTTGTAGTGTGTAAAAGTTATTTATCTAGTGTTTAATGATTCTATTATTATATATAGTTACATACCTTGATAACTACAGTTTGTAGTGTGTAAAAGTTATTTATCTAGTGTTTAATGATTCTATTATTATATATAGTTACATACCTTGATAACTACAGTTTGTAGTGTGTAAAAGTTATTTATCTAGTGTTTAATGATTCTATTATTATATATAGTTACATACCTTGATAACTACAGTTTGTAGTGTGTGAAAGTTATTTATCTAGTGTTTAATGATTCTATTATTATATATAGTTACATACCTTGATAACTACAGTTTGTAGTGTGTAAAAGTTATTTATCTAGTGTTTAATGATTCTATTATTATATATAGTTACATACCTTGATAACTACAGTTTGTAGTGTGTAAAAGTTATTTATCTAGTGTTTAATGATTCTATTATTATATATAGTTACATACCTTGATAACTACAGTTTGTAGTGTGTGAAAGTTATTTATCTAGTGTTTAATGATTCTATTATTATATATAGTTACATACCTTGATAACTACAGTTTGTAGTGTGTGAAAGTTATTTATCTAGTGTTTAATGATTCTATTATTATATATAGTTACATACCTTGATAACTACAGTTTGTAGTGTGTAAAAGTTATTTATCTAGTGTTTAATGATTCTATTATTATATATAGTTACATACCTTGATAACTACAGTTTGTAGTGTGTAAAAGTTATTTATCTAGTGTTTAATGATTCTATTATTATATATAGTTACATACCTTGATAACTACAGTTTGTAGTGTGTAAAAGTTATTTATCTAGTGTTTAATGATTCTATTATTATATATAGTTACATACCTTGATAACTACAGTTTGTAGTGTGTGAAAGTTATTTATCTAGTGTTTAATGATTCTATTATTATATATAGTTACATACCTTGATAACTACAGTTTGTAGTGTGTGAAAGTTATTTATCTAGTGTTTAATGATTCTATTATTATATATAGTTACATACCTTGATAACTACAGTTTGTAGTGTGTGAAAGTTATTTATCTAGTGTTTAATGATTCTATTATTATATATAGTTACATACCTTGATAACTACAGTTTGTAGTGTGTAAAAGTTATTTATCTAGTGTTTAATGATTCTATTATTATATATAGTTACATACCTTGATAACTACAGTTTGTAGTGTGTGAAAAGTTATTTATCTAGTGTTTAATGATTCTATTATTATATATAGTTACATACCTTGATAACTACAGTTTGTAGTGTGTAAAAGTTATTTATCTAGTGTTTAATGATTCTATTATTATATATAGTTACATACCTTGATAACTACAGTTTGTAGTGTGTAAAAGTTATTTATCTAGTGTTTAATGATTCTATTATTATATATAGTTACATACCTTGATAACTACAGTTTGTAGTGTGTGAAAGTTATTTATCTAGTGTTTAATGATTCTATTATTATATATAGTTACATACCTTGATAACTACAGTTTGTAGTGTGTAAAAGTTATTTATCTAGTGTTTAATGATTCTATTATTATATATAGTTACATACCTTGATAACTACAGTTTGTAGTGTGTGAAAGTTATTTATCTAGTGTTTAATGATTCTATTATTATATATAGTTACATACCTTGATAACTACAGTTTGTAGTGTGTGAAAGTTATTTATCTAGTGTTTAATGATTCTATTATTATATATAGTTACATACCTTGATAACTACAGTTTGTAGTGTGTGAAAGTTATTTATCTAGTGTTTAATGATTCTATTATTATATATAGTTACATACCTTGATAACTACAGTTTGTAGTGTGTAAAAGTTATTTATCTAGTGTTTAATGATTCTATTATTATATATAGTTACATACCTTGATAACTACAGTTTGTAGTGTGTAAAAGTTATTTATCTAGTGTTTAATGATTCTATTATTATATATAGTTACATACCTTGATAACTACAGTTTGTAGTGTGTGAAAGTTATTTATCTAGTGTTTAATGATTCTATTATTATATATAGTTACATACCTTGATAACTACAGTTTGTAGTGTGTGAAAGTTATTTATCTAGTGTTTAATGATTCTATTATTATATATAGTTACATACCTTGATAACTACAGTTTGTAGTGTGTAAAAGTTATTTATCTAGTGTTTAATGATTCTATTATTATATATAGTTACATACCTTGATAACTACAGTTTGTAGTGTGTAAAAGTTATTTATCTAGTGTTTAATGATTCTATTATTATATATAGTTACATACCTTGATAACTACAGTTTGTAGTGTGTGAAAGTTATTTATCTAGTGTTTAATGATTCTATTATTATATATAGTTACATACCTTGATAACTACAGTTTGTAACTACAGTGTGTGTGTAAAAGTTATTTATCTAGTGTTTAATGATTCTATTATTATATATAGTTACATACCTTGATAACTACAGTTTGTAGTGTGTGAAAGTTATTTATCTAGTGTTTAATGATTCTATTATTATATATAGTTACATACCTTGATAACTACAGTTTGTAGTGTGTAAAAGTTATTTATCTAGTGTTTAATGATTCTATTATTATATATAGTTACATACCTTGATAACTACAGTTTGTAGTGTGTAAAAGTTATTTATCTAGTGTTTAATGATTCTATTATTATATATAGTTACATACCTTGATAACTACAGTTTGTAGTGTGTAAAAGTTATTTATCTAGTGTTTAATGATTCTATTATTATATATAGTTACATACCTTGATAACTACAGTTTGTAGTGTGTAAAAGTTATTTATCTAGTGTTTAATGATTCTATTATTATATATAGTTACATACCTTGATAACTACAGTTTGTAGTGTGTGAAAGTTATTTATCTAGTGTTTAATGATTCTATTATTATATATAGTTACATACCTTGATAACTACAGTTTGTAGTGTGTAAAAGTTATTTATCTAGTGTTTAATGATTCTATTATTATATATAGTTACATACCTTGATAACTACAGTTTGTAGTGTGTAAAAGTTATTTATCTAGTGTTTAATGATTCTATTATTATATATAGTTACATACCTTGATAACTACAGTTTGTAGTGTGTGAAAGTTATTTATCTAGTGTTTAATGATTCTATTATTATATATAGTTACATACCTTGATAACTACAGTTTGTAGTGTGTGAAAGTTATTTATCTAGTGTTTAATGATTCTATTATTATATATAGTTACATACCTTGATAACTACAGTTTGTAGTGTGTGAAAGTTATTTATCTAGTGTTTAATGATTCTATTATTATATATAGTTACATACCTTGATAACTACAGTTTGTAGTGTGTAAAAGTTATTTATCTAGTGTTTAATGATTCTATTATTATATATAGTTACATACCTTGATAACTACAGTTTGTAGTGTGTAAAAGTTATTTATCTAGTGTTTAATGATTCTATTATTATATATAGTTACATACCTTGATAACTACAGTTTGTAGTGTGTAAAAGTTATTTATCTAGTGTTTAATGATTCTATTATTATATATAGTTACATACCTTGATAACTACAGTTTGTAGTGTGTAAAAGTTATTTATCTAGTGTTTAATGATTCTATTATTATATATAGTTACATACCTTGATAACTACAGTTTGTAGTGTGTAAAAGTTATTTATCTAGTGTTTAATGATTCTATTATTATATATAGTTACATACCTTGATAACTACAGTTTGTAGTGTGTAAAAGTTATTTATCTAGTGTTTAATGATTCTATTATTATATATAGTTACATACCTTGATAACTACAGTTTGTAGTGTGTAAAAGTTATTTATCTAGTGTTTAATGATTCTATTATTATATATAGTTACATACCTTGATAACTACAGTTTGTAGTGTGTGAAAGTTATTTATCTAGTGTTTAATGATTCTATTATTATATATAGTTACATACCTTGATAACTACAGTTTGTAGTGTGTAAAAGTTATTTATCTAGTGTTTAATGATTCTATTATTATATATAGTTACATACCTTGATAACTACAGTTTGTAGTGTGTAAAAGTTATTTATCTAGTGTTTAATGATTCTATTATTATATATAGTTACATACCTTGATAACTACAGTTTGTAGTGTGTAAAAGTTATTTATCTAGTGTTTAATGATTCTATTATTATATATAGTTACATACCTTGATAACTACAGTTTGTAGTGTGTAAAAGTTATTTATCTAGTGTTTAATGATTCTATTATTATATATAGTTACATACCTTGATAACTACAGTTTGTAGTGTGTGAAAGTTATTTATCTAGTGTTTAATGATTCTATTATTATATATAGTTACATACCTTGATAACTACAGTTTGTAGTGTGTGAAAGTTATTTATCTAGTGTTTAATGATTCTATTATTATATATAGTTACATACCTTGATAACTACAGTTTGTAGTGTGTGAAAGTTATTTATCTAGTGTTTAATGATTCTATTATTATATATAGTTACATACCTTGATAACTACAGTTTGTAGTGTGTAAAAGTTATTTATCTAGTGTTTAATGATTCTATTATTATATATAGTTACATACCTTGATAACTACAGTTTGTAGTGTGTGAAAGTTATTTATCTAGTGTTTAATGATTCTATTATTATATATAGTTACATACCTTGATAACTACAGTTTGTAGTGTGTAAAAGTTATTTATCTAGTGTTTAATGATTCTATTATTATATATAGTTACATACCTTGATAACTACAGTTTGTAGTGTGTAAAAGTTATTTATCTAGTGTTTAATGATTCTATTATTATATATAGTTACATACCTTGATAACTACAGTTTGTAGTGTGTAAAAGTTATTTATCTAGTGTTTAATGATTCTATTATTATATATAGTTACATACCTTGATAACTACAGTTTGTAGTGTGTAAAAGTTATTTATCTAGTGTTTAATGATTCTATTATTATATATAGTTACATACCTTGATAACTACAGTTTGTAGTGTGTGAAAGTTATTTATCTAGTGTTTAATGATTCTATTATTATATATAGTTACATACCTTGATAACTACAGTTTGTAGTGTGTAAAAGTTATTTATCTAGTGTTTAATGATTCTATTATTATATATAGTTACATACCTTGATAACTACAGTTTGTAGTGTGTAAAAGTTATTTATCTAGTGTTTAATGATTCTATTATTATATATAGTTACATACCTTGATAACTACAGTTTGTAGTGTGTAAAAGTTATTTATCTAGTGTTTAATGATTCTATTATTATATATAGTTACATACCTTGATAACTACAGTTTGTAGTGTGTGAAAGTTATTTATCTAGTGTTTAATGATTCTATTATTATATATAGTTACATACCTTGATAACTACAGTTTGTAGTGTGTAAAAGTTATTTATCTAGTGTTTAATGATTCTATTA